>NC_036860.1:44106889-44140033 GCF_002910315.2 Salvelinus sp. IW2-2015 | reverse complement strand
GGGGGATCTGTCAACTCTCAATAGCCCCTGCAGTGAGTGTTGTTGCGCCAGTGGGAAGGATGTGCACAAGAGTTCCACAATTAATACATTTCTTGAAATAGAGTTTTTCGATTTCCACTATACATAAGAAATGTGGCTGTGAACAAAACCATTATAGCATAGATTATCTTTTGACATTTTGTTTTGAATAGTGTGGAGTGTTCCTTTAATGGTGTATTTTTCTATTCCACCAAACAGGGGAAAGAGGGGGAGACGGTGTCATGGCATTTGACTTGTGATTGCACCTATAAGAGCCTAAAAGCCAACAGCCACCTGCATTACTGTCATCTCTAAGTTGGAACACTATCATTATGAAGAAAACGTCTAACACCCTCCCACTCTGTCTACTTACCATTCTGCTGCTGTCCCAGATCTGCTCCGGCATCAAATGGCTGTAAGGACCTTTTATTTTGTATTTTATGTGTGTGCATTTTTCCTTTTGCTTTACTGTTTATTGTGGCCTGTGTTGTGCATAGGCAGTAAAACAGAAGCTGGGGCTCTCCAAGTCCTTCTTGTTTCCTACTGTATTTAATTTAAACCTGCAGAAAAATATAATATAATTTAACTTTATTTTCCCTCTGAGGATGAACATTTGCCACATTTTCTGCCGGTAAACTAAAAGAAAGGCTGTGCATTATTTCAGTCCAGGTTCTCAATTTGTCCCCTGATGAATGTTAATGAGAAGATTTGAACGGGAATTATGGAGTGAAAAATTAATCTGTTAGAACAGAGTACTCGAAAGCAACAAGCAGCTTGTGTCTTAAACATCATTATAACCAAGAGTGACATAATTTGGAAGTTTTTCCCTTAGATATACAAATTCCTCATTGACTTTGGTACATATTTTACTTTGGTTCATAGATTGATTGACATTTTATGCCTGCACGTGATTTGGGATGTGTTTTTTTTTTTACCATCTGTAGCATCTGAAACCTATGAGTGAGTTGTTGTAAGATTTCTATAGGCTATAACAGTCGAACAGCAAATGTGCCTCAGAGAGAGAGAGAGATGGAGATTGCATGACATTGTGCTAAATCCTATAGTAGAAAGGGTCTCTCCCAGCCTTGATATTTCTACGGGCCTGGATGTGAACCAGATGCAGCCATAAACACCTGTGAGCTCTGGGTTACCACTAGCACAGGGGAGTCTGTCACAACTTATCGTTGGGCATGGAGTGGCCACTCCCCTCACTCCTAATCCGAAACAGGCCTAAGTGCAGGAGGCACTGGCTGGTTCTCACGGAACTCTCTCTCCCTCGCAGTGCTGCTGCAAACATAGAAAACAGAGTCAGACACTGACTGACCAGGTTCTCTGATGGTTTTTCTATGAACTAATCTTCTGTTCTGTCTATGTGCAAATCAAGTATGTGTGCCCCCCTTTTAGATTTCGTAATCAGATGATTTATGCCAAACAAAATTCTCGGTAGAATGCAATCCTTTTAACAATGAAGAATGTAAATGATGATAGATGGATAGATGTAGTGCTGTCAGTTAGATCTGGGTCAGGCTTTTTGCCAATGATGAATTAATAATTTGGCATGTTCTGGAACCTCCTCTGCTGAACTAAATCAGGAGAATAGTCTGATGCCAAGCTGTGGTCTGTTATGTTTTACCTGTTCGTGACTTCTTGAGAGATTGTCAATGGCATCCTCTCTCTGGTATTTTTGTATCTTCCAAGTCAAGTGGTACGAATGCCAAAAATGTCAAAAGTTCCAACAGTTCTGATAATCTGTTTGATTGGTTCAAAACATGTTTGAAGCGCAATGGTTCAGTATGTATCGTAACTATAGTTATGGGCCTAAAAATGTATGTATGTTAGAAGTGAGAAAATTACTTTCAGCTATGGCATCGGCTTTTGCATTCATAAAATCATATCATATTTCATATCAAAAACTTGAAATATTTTGATCTTGGAATTTTTCAGATGACATTCTTGCAGTATAGAAACCTCTGAGTTGAAGCCATCATAATGAAGTACTTATAATTACATCTGTTTCTGTTCCAGGGCCCTATCTCACACACCCACGTCCTTACACATCAACCAGACCCAGCACTGCAAGCTGCTTCCCGGCCTGGTGTCGTCACAAGCCCAACTGTGTCGGAGCAACCTGGAGCTCATGCAGACCATAATCGCCGCAGCCCGCGAGGTCAAGAAGACCTGCCAGAAGACCTTTGCTGATATGCGCTGGAACTGTTCCTCTATTGATATCCCCAGTGACTCCTCGAGGTATCGTCCAGATCTTGACAGAGGTAGGCCTACTAGTCACAATCTAGGGGAGACCGGGGTTGGTTGTCACACTTTTTACTCTTGTGTGTATTTCTCAGCACCAGTATATCTTAAAAGGCTATTTTCAATATTAGGAGAAAGACTAAGGTATTGGGTTGAAATGGGGACCCTCATATCTTATTCCAACATGGAGTTATAAGCCATCAAACACACTCTGTCCACCTGTGACAACCAGCCCCATCGCGGGATAGGATGTCACACAGTATGTTGTTGGTTATCACAATGTTTGCTAGTAGCTTATTCTTTTGTAACAGGAAATGAAGCAATATAGCATACAGCATCTTAGAAATAGCCTTTCTTTGAACTAAAGATATTTCTATCAAATATCTTTAGTTCAAATTCAACATTTTATGCCATGAAAAAAACATGCCATTTTTAGTAAATTTGGGTGTGTATGTGTTTGTTTGCACAAGCATGTGTGTGTGTGKGTGGGGGGGGGGGGGTGACATAAAAAATATATGTGTGAGAGAGCGGCAACGAAGGGAACTTTTTATAGCACAAGCACAAAAGAGCTTGGGATTTATTATAATGGAGTTGATAGTGACAACCAACTCCAATGCCAATAAAGATGTTAGTTACTACATGGCTGGACCTTGGAACTCAGAAAATAGGTTTGAAATATAGCTCTCCCTTTCCTCTTTTCAACAAACATAATTGTTCATGGATACTCCCATAATTAAAACAAAAAAAGTAAAGAAAACACAAATTCTCCTAACCTCAATGTTTTGACATGCTGACATGAATTGACCAGGTGGATAGGTTCTTTCAAAGAATGCACACATGTTAACCTTAACAATATTGCACAGTGCCATTTAGATTGTCCTTGAGCTGTTCTTGTCTATTCATTATCTGTATTATGTCATGTTTTATGTTTTGTGTGGACCCCAGGAAGAGTAGCTGCTGCTTCAGCAGTAACTAATGGGGATCCTAATAAAATGCCAAATACAAAAACCCGTGAGACAACAAACCCCAGTCTCCACTACTGTTTATGGTGCTGTGAGATCAATTGATTGAAATGGTGGTGTGAGATCCATTGTGCTAGGTGTGCAACCTAAACGTTTTTTTTCAATAGAACTAGGAGTGATCATCTCAGACCAAATTATCAGCACAGTAGAAACTCTGTGTCCTTGGTGGGATTCAAAAAGCTAATTCAAGTGTTGCAGGAGATCATTTACAAGCGAGAGTTTAAAGCCTTAATCATCGTCCTTGGGGGTCTTTTGTGCTCTGAGGGCAGAGCAGACTGGGCCAAGCAAAGGCTACCATTCTTCTTTGTGTCCCCTTGAAAGAAAGAAAATTGTCCTTTATCACCCTAGCCACCCACCTCCCTAATATCCGTGCTACAAAGTCCTTCTCTTTATGTTCCAAGTACTTGATGTGGTCGTCTTCATAGCTTAACAGTGCCTTGACTCTATTTTGTGGCACAATAGATTCCATTATGTAAGAGGTATTTTCAGATGACATTTTTGAGTTGGACAGTGACTATTAGAAGGGATCTAGACATCTTTTTTTGTGACAACTCATCATTCTCAGTTTTAAATCCCTTTTACGTCACACATTACCTACACGAATCTAGTTTTCTATAGTAATGCAAGATGTTAAATATTATCAGCGAACTCAACTGAACATACGTCGTATGAATAGGCAGGCTCTTAGTTGCTCCTTCCAGTACAAAGCATTAGTAATGTATACAGTACGTGCCTACAGATTTTGATCGATCATTGTCTCATTATATGCACACTCCTTTCAGTGATTTGTCTGAGTCTTTCCATGTTCTGTACTTCTACTTTGATGGGTTTATTTCCATTGCCAAAGGGATCTTTGCTGAGCCAGGCAGAGCCAATGTCAGTTCCAGTTTTACTGAGTTTGGGTGCAGATATATATATATATAAAACACAACAAAGAGCTGGCACCTAATCAAAGATTTAAAGAGATAGCTCCATGATGATACGCCTCAGGAGAAGACAAGCTCCATCTGTCAACTGTTAGACCAGTCTTGAGAAACCACTGGCCAACAATAAAATAGTGGTCTTCTTCATACAGGGATGTTTTTGTGGTCTGGCTGGTTCTTCCTGTCTCCTACCTCCATCGTCCAGCATTGACATATCTGCCCTCTGTGTGTACACACTTCATCACCTACATTAGATCCATATGATCCACTCCGGCTGTATAACCATATCTGTCTAGTGACTATCTCATGTTACTCTTACTGCGGTTTCACTTGGCAAACTGTTCGATGACACAATAGATAAAGGTTAGATTCTACTACAAAAATTATACTCACTGAGGTATTTTCCCTCACTCAAAAGGCCTTGTCTTGTTCCAAACAGGCACGAGGGAGTCAGCGTTTGTGTATGCCTTGTCTGCGGCGGCCATCAGCCACACCATAGCGCAGGCGTGCACGTCGGGGGACCTGCGCCTGTGTTCGTGCGGCCCCATCCCCGGGGAGATCCCTGAGCCGGGCTACCGCTGGGGCGGATGTGCAGACAACCTGCACTATGGCCTGGTCATGGGCTCCAAGTTCTCTGACGCCCCCATGAAGATGAAGAAGGCAGGCTCCCACGCCAACAAGCTGATGCATCTGCACAACAGTGAAGTGGGGAGACAGGTACAAAGTAATCTTATTATCACAGATCACTGATGACTTACTGTTCATTCTATGTAGTAGTATTCAGAGGTGGGACCAAGTCACTATTATTTGAGTCACGAGCAAGTCACAAGATCTGAGTCTCAAGTCGAGTCCCAAGTAGAACGAGTCGAGTCTCGAGTAAAATCTAAGTCATGCATTCCAAGAACAATTCAAGTCGAGTCAAGTCACACGTTTTTTCAAGTCAAGTCTCAAGTCAAGTAAAAAAATAAAACCTATACATGAAGTGACTGTTTATTGAGACTTCCAGACAGCCCTTTTCATTATTTTGTCTATAACACATTTTGATTATGTTATAATATATTTTGCAACTAATTCCAAACGCAAGCTTCATAATGTAAGTCAATTATACATTTCAAGCAGTTTTGACATACCAACAGAACAGTAGCTAGGCCTATGCTAGTCATTTATGACTGATGCCCCATTGCTGGTGAGCTTGCAAAGTAAACAGTTAATATTTTTGATCACCAAACAATATTTGGAGCTAGATATATATTTATGGCAATCTTCTCTCCCTAGCTAGCTTAGTGGTTCTCAAACGTTTTGACCTGCAAGATCACAAAAATAGTTGGTTAAAAGTTTGCGACCCACACACACACATGCCCGAGGCACATACGCTAACACGTGCACATAATCGCTGCGCAAATGTAGCCTGTCTTTACAGCCATTACAACCATTCCTGTTAGCAGCCAATAACAACTAGGGATATTATGTCACTTCTCTGTAGTCCAGAGCAAGCAAAATACTGCCTACCTGTAAAAAGTGGAGGTTGCAGGATCGTCTGGAAAGCATTGTCTGTCTGCACTGCACGCTTAGTGCTTCACTTTGGAGGGCCGCCTGCCTGCCGAATGCTCGTTGCCACCTGAACTGGATAGCCCTTTTCTTCTTCACAAATACCGTAATTAAGTCGCCAGAATATGTTAAATTTTCATCCCATAATATTGAAGGCAGTGCGATGTTATAGCAAGCCTTAGACATGATATAGCCAGTAGCCACCCAAACTAGAACTATCTGAAATATGAACATGATCAATGAAATCGGCAGGTAGCCTATTATTGTTCTGGCAAAGATGCCTCCGTGGTTGATTTCTAACCTGTATATTATATGGATAAATAATATAAACGAAGGCCTACTGTGTTTTTGTCAGGCAAAACTGGAGAAAATAATGCAAGTTCTTTCTGGTCAATAATCTCTGGATATGCGCGCTCGCCTTTGCGCGTCAATGCTGATGACTGGTCATTGGTCAACAATCAAGACCTGCAACTTTTTGGTTCTGAAGCACAGATGAGATGTTTTTGAGACAATCTTTTGGTATAATACCGTACGTAGGGTAGGTCTATATTAGAAACCAGATCAAACAGGCAAATATATATATGCATATGTAGCCTATTAAAATATGTAGGAAAAATATGTATTTTTCCCATTCAGCTTCATACTCGCGACCCCCCAAAACGCTCTCTCTTTGAGAACCACTGCGCTAGCTCTTCCGACCTGTGTTGATTAACAGTTTGCTGGTCCAATTCATTCACCAATCTGTTGCACGTTCTTTTGCATGTCGATGCTGCGGCTACTGTCTCTGGCTGCTTGGAGAGTAATCCACAGAGACTCTGTGCCACAAAATGAGTGAAAACATTTTACAAAACCTAGCCAGATAATTTCAAGTTATCAGTCTCAAGTCAACGTCGAGTCACAAGTCTTAACTCTTGTGTGGTGTTCATGTTTTTGTTATTCACCCAATGAATGGACCCACAATATTATTGGGTTTTTAAACAATACAGCCATAACAATTGACCTAAAAATACTTAATACTTAGATGTTGACTTATATAAATTACAAGCAATATAGACAGCATACATATCAATAAAGTGCTATTTGTTTTTTTTAAATAAAATGGAGTTTTTGTTAACAGAAATCTATTTTTATCAAGACATGGGTGGAATAAATCATGTTTATCTTGAACAAATATAAATTTAACAAGGTTTGCATCACTATTGATGTTTATTGCTTTGAACTGAACAAATTGAAAGGACAAATTTTTCAGTATTTTATGGAAATGATAAATGAACACAAATTAAGGCCAGTCTACACCCCATATGAGGGACAGAGTTTTACTGTGTGTGTGTAGCAAATGTATTTCTTGCACTTGATGGATGTGTACTGTGTCTTCCTGTCCTTCTTCCACACACATCGCAGCGCTTCTTCTTGTTGCTACCGGCTGCAATCTACAATGATGAAAACACAGTTCAGGAATTTTACTAACATCTCACTCACATATATAGTTACAGCAGGCCAAGGTAGGAGAGTCAGACACACATGCAACAACATCACTCACACTTATTTCCGGTATTGGAGTTGGTTAGTTCTGTGTTTCGGGCAGATGGGGCACCAGCATCCTCCTCCTGAATCATCCTCACGATGGCTGCAGAAGCTGGGGTCCTTGGGATATGTTGCCTCCTCTAGATTTGAGGTCTTACCAATGCCTTGCCCAGCTCCTCAAGAAAGAGACGTCTTCTCTTCAGCTTCCCTCTGTTCCAATCTGGGTTCAACGCCATCCAGATGACAAACTCGTTGTAAGCCGAGATGTCCAAGATGTTGAAGAATATCACAAGGGGCCAGCGTAGGGTTCTTCTTTTGCAGCTGTAACCAGCTAAATTCTCCACCCCTCCTTTTGTGGCATTGTAATCCATTATGATTTCTGTTTTTTGAAGTTCCTGGCCACAGATTCTCCCATCCCTATGTAGCATACTGACGAGTACCACATTTGTGCCTTTCTTTGGCACGTAGGACACTAGGGACGAGTCGGCCTGAGGTGGGAGCTCTGGCTTGTTTTTTCATACTGTTCCTACCATCGTCAGCTTCCTCTTGAGGAACTCCTGTCCCAGCTTGTGCGAAGTAAAAAAGTTATCGCATGTGATGTTGTGGCCACCGAGTCCCTGTGTCACATCCAGGACAACCCGCATCCCTTGGTTCTTCTCAGGGGCTCCTCCATCGGGCTTCCCTGTATACACTTGCAAGTTCCACGCATATGATGAAGTCGCATCACAAGCAGTCCAGATCTTGATTCAATATTTTGCGGGTTTAGACTGTATGTACTGCCTGAAGGGGCAGCAGCCCTTAAATGGCATAAGCTGCTCATCAACAGTAACGTTGGGCCAAGGGATGTAAAACAGGAGAAGGCAGTCCACCCACTTTTCCTACACTGACCTGATTGCAGCTAGCTTGTCTCTCTGCCGTCGAGCTGGTCTGGTGGCTCAGTTATCGAAAGCGGATAATCCTGGAAATAATGTGTACGTTTTCCAGAGACATTGTTGCACGGAAAAGTTATCTGCCAGTTTCTGCATTCCACAAGGATTCTGCGGATTTCCCATTGGATCTAAAAATGTAAATGAGTTTTGTCCATCTGCTTCCATCTCTCTCCAAAAACACACCTGCCCTCCAAATTAGTGCAGTCCAGAATGATTTTCTGGATGGTGTCTGGGATGAACAGTTCAAAAGAAGACTTTATGTCCTGCACATGAGTAACCGCCATCCGCGTCGGCCCTGGTTGCATCCTTGTCACATTAGCAGCCATGCGGGGTGGCTCATTCTTTGGGCAAGAAGACCATTCAATGTCACCATTTTTTGACATCTATATTTCTCCTCCTGCAAGCTGCTGACGAGCTGGTTGCCCACGGGCTGGCTGCTGATGGGCTGGTTCTGGGGCTGGCTGAGGGTCAATCTCATCCTCTTCTTCCAACTCACTGTCAGACTCCGAATTGACAGAGACTTGATCCTCATATTCTGAAATGTCTTCATCTTCCAAAGTGGAAGACGCTCCTTCCACACTACTGTAGCTTCTCTCTCTGCAAAAATTATTTCTAAGGCCCTCTGAGCAGAGATTATTTTTGCCATATTGATTGATTGTGGTAAGGAGCTACAATGTATCAGACTAATGTATTATAATAACATTGTGCAGGTTCCCTCAAGACAATGTGTAGTTTCACACACTACAAATGGTAAAGAGTGCGAGAATAGCGGGATACAGGCAGACAGGCAGGGAGAGAGCCAGGTTAGGAGGAGGAAGACAGACACACACAGTAAACCTTTTGGTTGAATTTTTACTTGTTTTCACCTACACAAACACTTTTCCACACTTTTATTACCCTCGGGTCCAGTGGACCCGGACACCACATATGTAATAAAAATGTGTAGGGCGGTGCACAGTGTGCACTCAATGAAAAGTTGTTATTTTACATGTTCTTCATATAACATTGAAAATGGGTCCCACAGACCCGAACACCACACAAGGGTTAAGGCTAGTAGTAGTAGTAGTAGTAGTAGCAGTAGAGGTAGCAGTAGTAGTTTGGCTTGAAAGATGGATATATGGATGACTATTTGAGCATACTGAGCAATCGTAAATGAGGATATGAGGATATGACAAATTCAGCTTTCATTTGTATACAATGTGTTTGTTCCCAAACACAAGTAAATAAGTAGACTTATGTGTATAAAATGACAAAAGTGAAATAAAGCCACTATTGGTTATTGGCTGATAATGTGGATGATTAGGGTTCTATCCAATTGGATATGATGTTCAACTAAAGAAACCCACAGGACAATTCGGAAAGTATTCAGACCCCTTGAGTTTTTCCACATTTTGTTACATTACAGCCTTATCCTGAAATAGATTAAATAATGTTTTCCCTCATCAATCTACACACAATAACCCATAATGAAAAAGCAACAAAAAAACTGAAATATAACATTTACATAAGTATTCAGACCCTTTACTCAGTACTTTGTTAAAGCACCTTCTCTGCAGATCCTCTCAAGCTCGGTCAGGTTGGATGGGGAGCGTCGCTGCACAGCTATTTTCAGGTCTCTCCAGAGATGTTTGATCGGGTTCAAGTCCAGGCTGGGCCACTCAAGGTCATTCAGAGACTCCTGCATTGTCTTGGCTGTGTCCTTAGGGTCGTTGTCCTATTGGAAGGTGAACCTTCACCCCAGGCTGAGGTCCTGAGCGCTCTGGAACATGTTTTCATCAAGGATTTCTATGTACTTTGCTCTGTTCATCTTTCCCTCGATCCTGACTAGTTTCCCAGTCCCTGCTACTGAAAAACATCCCAACAACATTATGCTTCCGCCACCATGCTTCACCGTAGGAATGGTGCCAGGTTCCCTCCATACGTGACACTTCATATTCAGGCCAAAGAGTTCAATCTTGGTGTCATCAGACCAGAGAATCTTGCTTGTCATGGTCTGAGAGTCCTTTAGGTGTCCCTTGGCAAACTCCTAGCGGGCTGTCCATGTGCCTTTTAGGAGGTGTGAGGAGTGACTTCCATCTGGCCACTCTACCATAAATGCCTGATTAGTGGAGTGCTACAGAGATGGTTGTCCTTCTGGAAGGTTCTCCCATCTCCACAGAGGAACTCTGGAGATCTGTCAGAGTGACCATCTGGTTCTTGGTCACCTCCCTGACCAAGGCCCTTCTCCCCCGATTGCTCAGTTTTGCCGGGCGGCCAGCTCTAGGAAGAGTCTTGGTGGTTCCAAAACTTTTTACATTTAAGAATGATGGAGGCCAGTTTGTTCTTAGGGTCCTTCAATGCTTCAGAAATATTTTGCTACCCTTCCCAGATCTGTGCCTCGACACAATCTTGTCTCGGAGCTCTACGGACAATTCCTTCAGCCTCATGGCTTGGTTTTTGCTCTGAAATTCTCTGTCAACTGTGGGACCTTATATAGACAGGTGTGTGCCTTTCCAAATCATGTCCAATCAATTGAATTTACTACATGTGGACTCCAATCAAGTTGTAGAAACCTCTCAAGGATGATCAATGGAAACAGGATGCACCTTACTTCAATTTCGAGTCTCATAGCAAAGGGTCTGAATACTTATGCAAATAAGGTATTTCTGTTGAATTTTTTTGGTAATTTTCAAACATATCTAAAAACCTGTTTTTGCTTTCTAATTATGGGGTATTGTGTGTAGATTAATGAGGGGAAAACTATTTAATACATTTTAGAATAAGGCTGTAATGTAACAAAAGATGTAAAAGGTCAAGGGGTCTGAATACTTTCGGAATGCACTGTATATAGCTCTTTTCAGGGCCAATAACTGTAAATCAATCCCTTTGTGCAATCTTTGACATATTTTCTGCTATAGCATTTGTCTCAATAGTAACAGTGTTTTACGTTCACGTCCTCCAGGCCCTGAGAGATGCGCTGGTGATGAAGTGTAAGTGTCACGTGTGCTGGCTCCTGCTCCATACGGACCTGCTGGAGAGGCCTGCAGGACCTGAAGGACATCGCCATTGACCTGAAGACCAAGTACCTGTCAGCCACTAAGGTGGTGCACAGACCCATGGGTACGCGCAAGCAGCTGGTCCCCAAGGACATTGACATCAGGCCGGTCAGAGAGAACGAACTGGTCTACCTGCAGAGCTCACCGGACTTCTGTGCCAAGAACGACAAGCTGGGTTCCGTCGGCACCCAGGACAGGTGAGACTGTTACAGGAACTGTGTGTGTGTGTGTGTGTGTGTGTGTGTGTGTGTGTGTGTGTGTGTGTGTGTTGTGTGTGTTGTGTGTGTTGTGTGTGTGTGTGTGTGTGTGTGTGTGTGTGTGTGTTTGTGTGTATGTGTATGTATGTGTGTATTTGAGGCAGCTACATTAAGGCAGCTATATACAATTTTAAATATTACATGACATTACATTTCATAACACTTTTCACAACACATTAAGTGCCACTAATCTACAATACAAAATCCATGTGAACGAGCCCTATTCTGAGCCAATTTAAATATTCTAATGTTATATTAATAACTCTATTGTCCCATTAAATGCAAATGTTATGGAAAATCGAATCAAACACTTCATGAGAGCCCATGAGCTCATGTTGCACAACATTTCTATAGGCTATGCAAATATGAGAGAAACAGAGTGATGGCTATATTTATTTCTCAACTTTCATAATATTAAGCAAATATTAAGCACATTGCTTATCTTTACAACAGGAGTATAGCCTACCTGGCTGGCATGAAAATGAACTACAGGAAAAGCGTCCTCCATTCGCTATTTAAGTGCATAGATGACATGTATTCTTTCCCACTGCCCCTGTTTCGATACAGGTGCATGATAATGGCCCATTCTAAATCAAAACGAATTTCACACATATATTATTTAGTACATGTAAAGACAAGATTAAATCAAGAATAAACTGATGGGTGACAATATTAGCCTATCAATTGTGAATTATATACTACCACTTGTGAATGATACCCAGCTTTTTTTGTGACTTTTTAGAATCATAGTCGCACACCTCATGTAGCCTAGACCATAGGCCTATATGTTTTGATAAGTGGCCAAATAACTTCTTAAAATGAAGCACATTAATACTCTTTACAAGGGATGTAGAGCTTAACTGTCATACATACATATGCAGCGCGTGAGTTTCAAGTTTGGGGAACATAATTTTCACCATAAAAAAGCAGCTTTATAATAAAAGCATTACAGGCATAATCACCTTTGTGGTCACTTTTGATTATGGTGTTTTCCCGCTAATGGAACATTCATGCTTACAGCATTTATGGGCTTATATTGTGAAGAAATAGCCTAATAGTTTATTAAAATTTTAAGCTAAATGTTCTGATCTGTTGCATCAGCCACATTGCCTAAAAAAAATGTTGGGGATGCTAGTGGTTGTATTAATTTGGGATCTATCGCATCCCACGACTGTCCCAGACTATATTTGGAATATTTATTTCTCGCACAAAATAGAATAGGTCAACTTTTGTACTATCGGGGATAGTAGACTGACATAGGCTAGTGCTTTTGATGTTTGTTAGACCTACTCATCTAGTTGGCTGACAAATAGTAAATGAGAACAGTTCTTCCAATATCTTCAATATGCAACTCGGAATTGGATAAGGATGCGCGCAGTTGCGTCCCCGATGTGTCTGTCTTCACTTGTAGCCTGTGAGAAAGACCCAATCACGTGATGGAGAACCGTGTGAGTGAGATGAGAGGTGCTTCTGAGCAGGCAGCACTCAGGGAGAAGGGCTGCAAAAGGCATGGCTTTTTTAGGTTGCTTTATGACCACACAAAGGGAATGCCGCCGGGAAATTCGAGGCATTATCAAGTGCTTCTCAAATTGTGAATGAGAGACTGACGAAGTGTGTACAGTCTGCGCAAAAAAACAAAGCAGAGCTCATGCCTTTCAAGCTACTTTTTTCAAATCATCATTAGAGTCGCATCATGCAGCCTTGCAATGTATTAAAAATCAAAACTTATAGCCCAAAGTTTGTAGAACAATTGAAGTTACATTTAATAACTCTAAATTAAGCATAAAGGAGTACCTCTTTCTTTGTTAACCGACCAACACAGAATAGCTGCATGTGTGCAGTCCCTCAAATCGTTTGGGTGAAAATGTCCTTTCTTTTTTATTCAGCTTTGTTTAATTGTATTATTCATACTATAAAATAATGCCACAGAATTCTAAGCAAATCTTGTCTGCTAAATAACCTAGTGTAGCCCACAGCCATTTGGCATAGCCAGATCAGGACCTAACATAAGGACAACTCAGAGTATGCTATCCTGTTCTTCTGAAATAGACTACATTTTCTTCATATCATGTTTCTTTAGAGCTGTCTAAAATACATAATGGATTTATTGTGAAGGTGTAGGCTATATTACATGGGTTTATTAGACTTTTTAAAATGTGGATGTTCCAAAGGTCTGCATCATGTGTAGAAGCCAGTAGATGCTAAATGTGTTTATGTTAATTAACGGTCAATTACCGTGAGACCGTCAGTTATTTGCTTGACAATTACAGGCTGACAAAATTTTGTGACCGCCACAGCCCTAATGTCATGGGTGGAGCATTGTGAAAGAATATACAGCCTGATCTTATGTAAATCCGGAACATTCACATTACTATGATATGTCACGTTTGGTATGGTTACATAAGACAGAAGGTTACTTATACTGTGAATGTCTAGCAACCCAAAGGTTGCATGTTCGAATCTCATCACGGACAACTTCAGCATTTTAGTCAATTAACAAGCTTGCAACTACTTACTACTTTTTAGCTACTTTGCAACTACTTAGCATGTTAGCTAACCCTTCCCCTAACCCTAACCTTAACCCTTTAACCTAACTCCTAACCCTAACCTTAACCCTAACCTAACCCTAACCTTAACCCCCAACCCCTAGCCTAGCTAACATTAGCCATCTAGCTAACGTTAGCATTAGCCACCTAGCTAACGTTACCGACAACAAATTAGAATATGTAACATATCATATGTTTTGGAAATTCACAACATATTGTAAGAATTCCAATTCGTAACATATTGTATGAATTGCAATTCGGGAAACATATCATACGAATTGTAATTCGGAGCATATCATACCAAATGGATAAATTAATAAATACCTTGAGAATTGTAACATATCATACTAATTGGAGTGTCCCGAATATACATTTACTATGTTACGTCTACCCCTAAATCCAGGTTGTAATATAGAACCTAAAAAAATCATAGCTACTCTTTTGTGAAAGCTCTACATACTCAGTATGTTGGCCTGGCTCTGCCTGGTTCCTGCTTCACGGCAGTGCAGCTAACATTTAGGAAATGACCAATCCTGTTTGTTTTCTCAAGCGGGGAGTTCGTCCAGGATGTTGATTTAATTAGCTGCCGCCCTCCCTGGTGGCAGGCACCATTTTGTTTTGAGAATCCCTGATAAATCAAGTGGTCCCTGAGATTGGCCTGTCTGTGGTATGTCTGAGCACGTGCCACTGACATGCCCATTGTGACTCGTGCCCTTGTGTTGCTATCAGACAGGGCTGAGTAATGTGGTTATTCTTAGAGCCTGAGTGCATTCAGCTGATATCGATTTGAGAGCACGACACAGAAGGAAACGGGTAATGGTCCCCAAAGATTAAACAAGATTCTCTCTATTCATCTGAAGGTATTCATTAGGAAATATATGTTGCATGTTGTCAGTCGGACCACTGTGAGAACTTAGTGGGAAATAAGGGGTATTTTCTTTGTCTGGGGTAAAGGCCAGATACAGTTGAAATCGGAAGTTTACGTACACCTTAGCCAAATACATTTAAACTTCATTTTTCACAATTCCTGACATTTAATCCTAGTAAAAATTCCCTGTCTTAGGTCAGTTAGGATTCCAACTTTATTTTTAGAATGTGAAATGTCAGAATAATAGTAGAGCGAATGATTTATTTTAGCTTTTATTTCTTTCCCAGTGGGTCAAAAGTTTACATACAACTCAATTAGTATTTGGTAGCATTGCCTTTAAATTGTTTAACTTGGGTCAAACGTTTCGGGTAGCCTTCCGCAAAGCTTCGTGAATTTTGGCCCATTCCTCCTGACAGAGCTGGTGTAACTGAGTCAGGTTTGTAGGCCTCCATGCTCGCACACACTTCTTCAGTTCTGTCCACACATTTTCTATGTGATTGAGGTCAGGGCTTTGTGATGGCCACTCCAATACCTTGACATTGTTGTCCTTAAGCCATTTTGCCACAACTTTGGAAGTGTGCTTGGGGAAGACCCATTTGCGACCCAGCTTTAACTTCCTGACTGATGACTTGAGATGTTGCTTCAATATATCCACATAATTTTCCATACTCATGAGGTCATCTATTTTGTGAAGTGCACCAGTCCCTTCTGCAGCAAAGCAACCCCACAACATGATGCTGCCACCCCCGTGCTTCACGGTTGGGATGGTGTTCTTCGGCTTGCAAGCCTCCCCCTTTTTCCTACAAACATAACGATGGTCATTATGGCAAAACAGTCCTATTTTTGTGTCATCAGACCAGAGGACATTTTTCCAAAAAGTACAATCTTTGTCCCCATGTGCAGTTGCAAAACTGTAGTCTGGCTTTTTTCTGGTGGTTTTGGAGCAGTGGCTTTTTCCTTGCTAAGCGGCCTTTCAGGTTATGTCGATATAGGACTCGTTTTACTGTGGATATAGATACCTTTGTACCGGTTTCCTCCAGCATCTTCACAAGGTCCTTTGCTGTTGTTCTGGGATTGATTTTCGCACCAAAGTACGTCTCTAGGAGACAAAACGCGTCTCCTTCCTGAGAGGTATGACGGCTACGTGGTCCCATGGTGTTTATACTTGCATAATATTGTTTGTACAGATGAACGTGGTACCTTCAGGCATTTGGAAATTGCTCCCAGGGATGAACCAGACTTGTGGAGGTCTAAAAACAAATTCTGAGGTCTTGGCTAATTTCTATTGATTTTCCCATGATGTCAAGCAAAGAGGGACTGAGTTTGAAGGTAGGCCTGGAAATACATCCACAGGTACACCTCCAATTGACTCAAATGATGTCAATTAGCATATCAGAAGCTTCTAAAGCCATGACATAATTTTCTGGAATTTTCCAATCTGTTTAAAGGCACAGTCAACTTAGTGTATGTACATTTTTGACCCACTAGAATTGTGATACAGTGAATTATAAGTGAAATAATCTGTCTGTAAGCAATTGTTGGAAAAATTACTTGTGTCATGCACAAAGTAGATGTCCTAACCGAGTTGCCAAAACTATAGTTTGTTAACAAGAAATGTGTGGAATGGTTGAAAAACAAGTTTTAATAACTCAAACCTAAGTGTATGTAAACTTCTGACTTCAACTGTATAAAGACCACCTACCTTCTACAAAACTGCGCTAGCCATCTTTGGCAGCCTAGTGGGTTTTCTGCCTTTTGTATCTTTTGCCATGAATATTCATTTTAGTAGCGTAGCTAAATCTCTGCTGGGCTGCAGAAGATGTATGACACGTTTCAGTAAGGAGTAGGGTTCAGGGCTCTTGGAGCTGGAAACGCGGAACATTGAAAACAATTCATCCAAATGTCTCTTTAGGCCACTTAACAGATAACCTGAAGACATGCTCCGTGTCAGGTCACTGTGCTCCATGCATCTGCTGTCCCCAACCTGATAAGGGGCCCGTAACACATGGTCTATGGCATATATTCAGTGCTTTACGCTGAGTCACAAGGCATCACCAGCCTCCTGGGTGACTACGTGTGACGCTGATGTGCCGTGTGGTGTGTGATTCCACGAGGGTCCCAGGGGTCTGGGGGATGTTTTAACCGCACCATCCCACACCTCCTCCTCCCCATCACATGGCCTCAGCACCATCCACCTCACTCCCACGATCCCTAGCCACTCCACAAGGGATAGTGCACTTTGTTTGACCCTGACGGAGCCGTGTTCAATGGTACACACTTCAGGGTGGCCTTATCTGTGTTTACCCTTCAAGTGAGTTCTAATCTCGCTACTCCTCGCCTTGGATATTTTTGACCCCGTTGATAATACCTGGAGTGTAATAGCAGCAAACATATGTAGCCTACTTCTTAGTAAAGGATAGAAATGTTGGAAGCCTCCTTCTGTAGAAAGCTGTCCAGTGATATACCTTGTAGCGACGTTCCTTGTGGGGTTAGAATGTGTTCTGTATTAATAAGAAATGCATAACAAGTTAAACCTCAATAACATCCCCAGAGCTGAGGGATGATCAGTATCTCAAAGGCAACAAGCGTTGTGGGTCTCACGAGGGACGGCACCATCGAAGGATGTTTTTGTTCAGAATTGGATTAGTAGCTCTGACTGAGACACACAGCTGTGTGAGAGCGATGTGGAGTTTACAGATGGTCATGTCCTTTTGATCCATTAACTTTACACCAGGCACCAGACTGAAAGGTCAGATTTTCTCTGACAAAACATATCTGTGTAGAGCTATTGTTAATTGGCCTGTCCCAAAGGCCACTATTGTAATGAGTCTGTCCTACTTTTCCCAATGACTCTAACTTCCCTCCCGCCCCTCCACCCCTTCCCTCCTCGTCCCTTCTCTGTGTCAGCAGGCTTCAGCCATCCTCTCAGTGTCTCTGTCTCTCACCAAGCTGGCCATTAACACTCTGGTATTATAAAACAATGCAATTATGTGGAGCGAGAGTGGTTTAAATAGAGGGAGGGCTCCCGTGTGTATTCACTGTGATTTATGATACGGCTATTCTCTGCTCACTTAAGATGCCCCCAGGCTTAAGAAAGGGTCCCAAGCGAAGCATTCTGTGCCCTAAGACAAAACACAAGGGGGAAATGTTTGGGTGAATGCACAATAAGCATTCGTCAAGCTCCCCCTTTTAGAGACATTTGTTAGGCTTGAGATGGTTTCGGAATTGTCCAAAACATTGGACAAAACGTTTTGGGGTTGATCTTTGAGAGAGGAACTCTTCTAAGGTCAATGGGGTTGTTTGAGGGGGGAATCTATTAGGGAGACTGGGTTTATGTGTATGTAAATGTTTTAGGGACCTTGAGGGCTTTCCGTAAACCACAATGTATTACCAGTGTGTAGAATGGTTAGTTTTTTTCTCATTTGTTTGGGGGGCAGAATGAGTGTCATTTAGGAATGCAAAAAGTTCTCAAACATAGTTGTAACTTTTTCTCCCTTTCTGTCTGTTCATTCCAGGCAGTGCAACAAGACGTCCATCGGCAGCGACAGCTGTGACATGATGTGCTGTGGGCGTGGCTACAACCCCTACACAGAGAAGCTGGTGGAGCGCTGCCACTGCAAGTACCACTGGTGCTGCTATGTCACATGTAAAAAGTGTGAGAGGATTGTGGAGAGATACGTCTGCAAATGAGTCCATGTTGTCTACTTCATCCACCCACCTAACCGCCCCACGTCTCTGGGCTGGGGCTACAGATAACCAAAGCACTACGTTACCAAGAAGGCTTACTTTTGTCTTAAGCTTTAGCATGTATATTTTGACAAGAAAGTGTTTATTTTTGTTCATTCTTTTTAATTAAACTCTGACTCACAAGCTGGACTTAAAACCTTTTCCATTTTACGAACGTGGACACATGGGTGTTGTGACAATGCCTATCGGTTTACGTGAAGACCACCGTCCTCAAGGATTTTTTCTTTCCTTTCATAAATGTGCATTACACTTGCCGTACTCGGATATCAAATGTCTATTTTCGTATATACTTTTATTAAAATAAATGATATTGGATTTGTTTTTTGAGGAGAGGGACTGTAGTCTCCTCGTTTGCTGTTGGGGGTATACTTCCAACCTCGTTCTGATGTTGACACTCACCGTTTACTTCAGAACCATTCCACGGAATTCAAAGGGTTCTGAAGGATCCATGGTGTTTTTCCTCAAATGGTAGTCCTTTTTTCAACAGAGAAAGACACTGAAAGAAAGAGAGGGAAATCGTGCTCAACACACAAAGGGAACTTAAAGTACTTTTAGTTGTGGAACTGTTTTAGTAACTGGTGTTGAACTCTTGAGCACTGGAGCTTGACTGGGGACTCGCCTGCAGACACACAGTTCTGTGTGCATCCTCAGGATAAGGACAAAGATCTCCCAGTGTTAGAAACAGCACATTATCCCTATAATGTCTGACATGCAGGTAGTCCAAAGCCTAACACTCAGAGCATGTGAACAGAACACATGGGTCTCTTTTAATGCCGTGTTATGATGAACCACTCTTATGTGGCTGTACATACTGTCTTTTTGTATGCTGAATTAAAGAAAGAAATATTTATAAACTAATTATAGACTCTTTAACAAGCTCTCAATTTTTTCCTTTCCCAAGACCGCAACTCATCATCATCATCATCATGGTGAATTTTCTTTTTGTAATTTAAAAGAAACTTGGCAAGAGAAATATGTAACCTCACAGGCTGGTGTTTTTGAAATAGACTAGTTATATTTCTTCCCCCCGAAGCATTACTGTAATTAATGATATCTCAAAGTGTTAAGAAAATAACAGTTTCACACAATGACCTGTGACTGTGAGATAAATGAGCACACTTGTAATGTGTTTTAGTGTTCAATCAGAAGGCCAATTGGGATCAACCTCTCAATTACAAAAACCCTGGGAAAGTGTTTGTTTGGACATTCTTCACTGTCACAAGGGCTATTAATTATGATTCTATCATGGGTTTAGCCTAACCCTCAAACAATCATCTGGATGAGGAGAGATATTGGATTGGGCTAAACTTCCAATTAAAAAAACAGGCAACAGTAAACATGTTGCTCCCCACCTTTCAGAGTTTGCATTTTCAATCTCTTGTTATAGCGCCACTATCTGACCAATCAGTGCAATTTTGTAAACAGCGGATCTCTATGGATAACACATCATTCACCCAAGTTTTGTAAAAATCTGGCCAGTGTTGTCTGAGACTAATGTACGAACGGACGGACAGAGGACAGATGGATGGTGACAGATCCACAATCCTCTCCCTGATTTCATCGTGGGGACAACAACAATAAATCTCCTTTATTTTCATACAAAGTGTTAATTTTTTTTAGGTTGTTAGTCAAAGGAACAGATCTTGGCAGTTGGCACTCTATAAGGCAGAAGTATAACACACTGACCAAGCCTTGTGTTGCTTTGTAGTTTTCATGATTCTGAACAGACAGAAATATCTATGGAGGGCTTGAAGCTTAGCATCTTGGCCCATGCTGAGGCTCCAACCTACACCAGCCGAGCATATGAGCATATGTACCGCTATTGACCTAGCCCGCTTGTGGGAGCAAACTAGAACACTATAGAACTGCATGGGAGGTATGTTTAATAGAACGCAATCATTGTTACATTAGCTTTTTGGAGGCCTTTTATGAGCTAGGTTTTTGTTTGCAATCATCGACTACTGCTAACAAATTGATTGATGGGCATGTTTTAACTGATTAAAGTAGTTATATTTTAGGAATGATGAGAAATACACCGCAGAGTGAATTCCAGATACAATGTGTTGTCTGTAATCCAGCCAAGCCAGTGTCATGGATACATAACCCCTTTTTCATGCTTTGTTACATCAGCCAATGAAAACCACAGGTAGTACATACATAGAAAATGTGTAGAAGGGTTGAACAATGGACACTATCTACTTAGGACCTTCAAAGGCTGTCCTGTGAACCTATCTGTCAGTCTTCTAAATGCAGTGCCAGCGTGTGAGGATGGACACAATCTGTCGTGATGAGGAATAGGTGTGGGAGGTAAATGGGGGTTGGAGGAGGAGGAGGGTGGGGGTGAAAGGTTAGAGGTCTGGGGGAAAGAATGGGGAGTCGGAGGAGCACTCTGTGCAGGTGAGTGGAGGTCTCGCTCCACACAGCCCAGCCTGTCGACAGCCTCAAGGACCCTTCAGTCAGTGGCATTCCATAGGCTGGCAGCTGGATGGGAGGGGGAAGGAGGATATGTGTTTGTGTGCGTGTGTGTGTGTGTGCGCGCGTGCTTGCACTTGTGCATGTGTGCCGACTGTTGTCTGTCGGTGGGGCCACTGCCAACACATAAGTGAGGCTAACCTGATGAGTGAAGAGACACAAGCTGCCCTCCATGTAGCAGGCCAAACTTAAGGGCCAGTGACACGCCAAGGGTTACAAACCCTGGTTCTGACAACTTTGGCTGTCAAAGAGCTTGTGAGACCATCAAAGCCATGCTGTCATAGAGTGCGTGTTTGGGTGTGATGTGAAGGGACGGTGTATGGCTATATGGTGACTCTTGACTTGGAGTGCAATAGTAAACTTCAACCTCTCACAAGACCTCCACTTGACCTCTTGAACACAAAGCTAAAGGCAGTGCCACCTTTGCTAATGGTGACAGCAAGCATTTCCCAACGTAATGAAATACTTGTATAAGTCTATTGTATGCTCAATATAAATGTATGCTAAATGTATGCTCAATATAAAAAACAATAACGTGAACACAATACTGAATTATTATGATAATAGTCTTTGTTGAAATTAATTCACTGAAATTTACTACCAGGGGTCTACCATGCCTTTAGAATAAGTTCTGAGTTCTGTCTGCATGCTACAATGCTACAATTCCACTGACCTCTTTCTGACCTCTCTAAAACATCTGATTGAACAATGAGGTTGAAATATATCACAGAAGCACAGAAACAAAGAAGGTCTAACTAATACGTTCACTTTGCGAAATAATTCATATAAGCCATGAAAGCATGGCTAATTCTATCCATTTTACAGCGGACCACTAGTAGCTAAAGGAATGCAAATAAACTTGTTGCGCATTCTGTCTTTTTTCTTTCTCTCTCCACACAAAGCCCAGAGAGAAGCAGAGGAGGAGCTGCTGTTGAGCTTTGTTGCTCAGCCTAACACCATCACATACAGCAGTTTTAGAACACCATAGTCCTAGGACGCTAAAAATCATTGTCCTCTAAGAATAACAAAACAACCCGACACTAATTGTCACTGAAGTTTACTTTTCTATGTATTTTCCAAAAGTATCTGTTTAGCCAGGGTGGCTCTGTGGGAGTTGGCCTGTAATCGAGAGGGGAAAGGAGAGTTTAATGGACAGCAGTGAAAATCTTCCGGGGTTAATGTCAGCCGAGACCATATAATGACAATCGCCTTTGTGTGCCCTCTGGTCTAGATACTCGCTGTGAATGAGGGAGACAAAGAATTTGACTGGAGTGGTAAAGGCTTTGAGATGTACTGACCCGTACCTTAAATGGACTTTTGTGAGCCACTCCCCACCCTCCTGCTCTTTGTAAATAGGGCCCAGCAGTATGTGCTGTTAAATGCTGTTTTTGTTGTTTTCTGTGAGCAGGCGCCTGGGCCGGCGCTCCGGGGCAGTTAGGATGTGTCCTGAGGCATGTTGCCTGGGAGATAGTAGAGGCAAGGCATGCACTGCAGCAACATCCCAGATAAAGACTAACTTGTAAAATGGGTGAGATGGGGGATTAGGGGAACTGGTGAAGGGAGGTGATGGAAGGTGGTTGAGTGGAGAAATATGTAGAAATAACGGGTGCTTTCCAGAGAAATAGAATTACAGGTAATTCTATTTCCATGGTGCTTTCCCTCAAAATCAAGTCAGTCAAACATCGTCATAGATACGGTACAGATGCTCTCATAATATTGAAGATCAAGACTCTTGACATAGAGAGCACTCATTATTGAGAATGATTCAGCACTAAAATAAGAATAAAAACAGTTACCATAATAGGAGACACAAAACATGTCATGTGTTTTAGATCAAAGGCAGAAATTCATGTTAATTGATGTCTTCASATACTTATTCCAATTGATTTCAGCTGTAGCTATTTCTATAACGAAAAAAGATTTTCATTACACAAAGCTAATTAAAACTGACAAGCATATATTGCCTAATTTTACAATAACTCTATATGACAGTGCTACGATTAAACTCGAAAGGGAATGTAAATCTCCATGAATATAGAACATCAGTGTCCTTTCAAATGCATACAGGATTTTTTTTGGGGGGGATACATGTTAAATACCAAAAACTTGCCAAATAATTTATTTTATTTGTATTTATTTTATGCATTTTAAATACATTACAACATATATWACTGAATGTATTTATATAGAATGTACACTACATGGCCAAAAKTACAGTACCAGTCAAAGGTTTGGACACACATACTAATTCAAGGGTTTTTCTTWATTTTTTACTATTTTCTACATTGTAGAATAATAGTGAAGACTTCAAAACCATGAAATAACATATTGAATTATGTAGTAACCAAAAAAGTGTTAAACAAATCAAAATATATTTTATATTTTACATTCTTCAAAGTAGCCACCCTTTGCATTTATGACAGCTTTGCACACTCTTGGCATTCTCTCAACCAGCTTCACCTGGAATGCTTTTCAAACAATCTTGAAGTTCCCACACATGCTGAGCACTTGTTGGCTGCTTTTCCTTCATTCTGCGGTCCAACTCATTCCAAACCATCTCAATTGGGTTGAGGTCTGGGTGATTGTGGAGGCCAGGTCATCTTATGCAACACTCCCATTACTCTCCTTCTTGGTCAAATAGTCCTTACACAGCCTGGAGGTGTGTTGGGTCRTTGTCCTGTTAAAACAAATGATAGTCCCACTAAGCGCAAACCAGATGGGATGGAGTATCGCTGCAGAATGTTGTGGTAGCCATGCTGGTTAAGTGTACCTTGAATTCTAAATAAATCACCRACAGTGTCACCAGCAAAGCACCCCCACACCATTACACCTCCTCCTCCATGCTTCACTTCATATATCCAAGATGGCGTAGCAGTCGGACGTGTGTTTGTCTTGTCSCGTGTTATTGAGTCTGTAAAGTTTGTTTTTCATTTTTTCCGTATATATTTTAATCTCACTTTCCATTTACGAACTTAACATATTTTCCTGCAACCCGCCTCACCCAATATGGTATGCATCTGCAATTTTTTTTATACCTTATAACTGGAACCTCCATCAGAAGCTAGCCTGTAGCTCGGACACTAGCCAGCTTTAGCTCGGACAATTACCTGCCAATCTGCACAGCGCGATATCAACCCAGAGAATATCGGACTGCTTTTCTCCACCACATCACTGGATTCCTGTCGCAAGCTCTGGACTAGAGGTCGACCGATTAATCGGAATGGCCGATTAATCGGGGCCGATTTCAAGTTTTCATAACAATCGATTTATTGTTTGATTTTTTTTTTTACACCTTTATTTAATCTTTATTTAACTAGGCAAGTCAGTTAAGAACACATTCTTATTTTCAATGACGGCCTAGGAACGTTCTGGGCAGAACGACAGATTTTTAACCTTGTCAGCTCGGGGGATTCAATCTTGCAACCTTACAGTTAACTAGTCCAATGCTCTAACACCTGATTACATTGCACTCCACGAGGAGCCTGCCTGTTAGCGAATGNCAATCTTGCAACCTTACAGTTAACTAGTCCAATGCTCTAACACCTGATTACATTGCACTTCACGAGGAGCCTGCCTGTTAGCGAATGCAGTAAGCTAAGGTAAGTTGCTAGCTAGCATTAAACTTATCTTATAAAAAACAATCAATCAATGACTGTCATTGCTCCAATGTGTACTTAACCATAAACATCAATGCCTTTCTTAAAATCAATACACAAGTATATATTTTTAAACCTGCATATTTAGCTAAAAGAAATCCAGGTTAGCAGGCAATATTACCCAGGTGAAATTGTGTCATTTCTCTTGCGTTCATTGCACGCAGAGTCAGGGTATATGCAACAGTTTGGGCCGCCTGGCTCTTTGCGAACAAATTTGCCAGAGTTTTACGTAATTATGACAACATTGAAGGTTGTGCAATGTAACAGGAATATTTAGACTCATGGTTGCCACCCGTTAGATAAAATACGGAACGGAATAAACGTTTTGTTTTCGAGGTGATAGTTTCCGGATTAGTCAAAGGTATATGGTTTAGAGAGAAATAGTCGACGCGTTATAATTCCTGTAATAACTTGCGGCTGAATTTGAAAGGGGTTCCTTCGTTATTTTACCGTTCATGTCTTCCATAGAGAATGTCTTGATCTACTTCAAATAAGGTCTGTGTTTCGTGCAGGCTTAAACCGCCTTGACGTTTTGATACCCGTGTAAATCTCACTAGGATAAGGTAACGTTTGTCAACATATTTTCATAAATCCACTCTACAATTTTTTTAATCTTCGCTTATATTTAGCCAATATTGATCAGAGTTACCTTGTCCTATGGATATCTACAGTTATAAAATTGGCACGGTGATGTGAGCCTACACGAAACACAGACCTTATTTTAAGCGAATCTAAAAAATATCCTATGGAATAAATGAAGGAACCGCTTTTCAGATTTTGCTAGAAGGTGTCATGGGAATTATGACTCGCACTTTGGTTGTCAATTTTTACCATGCCCATTATTAAAATAGGATTTCCTGCATATAGAAATTAAAGTTTTTGTTTTCAACATTCATCACAGGTAACTTAAACTATTTTTATTCAAACAGTTGAGAGTATTTGTCTTCTAAGCAGACTCTTCAGTATCATTGTCACTTCAGAGCTGTGTGCGTGTGTGTGTATTTATGTATTATATTATTAAGTTAAAATAAAAGTGTTCATTGTTCATTCAGTTTTGTTGCAATTGTCATTATTACAAAAATGTGTGTGTGTGTGTATGATATATATATATATATTTTTTTTATATTATAAATCGGCCGATTAATCGATATCGGCTTTTTTTGTCCTCCAATAAATCGGTATCGGTATCGGCATTGAAAAATCATAATCGGTCGACCTCTACTCTGGACCATCACACCGGATCATCGCAGCTAGCTAGCTGCAATCGAGYGGCTACWCTTGGYTAAYGYCTCTGTCCCRAAGCAAGCACCAGTTAGCCTTGAGCTAGCCTCGAGCTAGGTTAATCTCCCGGCCAGCCGACGGAGTATACCAGCTAAWTCTTGGGCTACAATAGCTCTTTTGCCAATTGGCCTGGACCCTTTATTGTCGAACACGGAGCCCCGCCGATCCATCACAACTGGCCTGCCGACGTAATCGTCCGATGTGGTTTCAACAGGCGATTTCCGGTGCGATGTCGCCAAAACACATGTGCTAGCCCCGGCCTGCTAGCTTTCTGAACGCCGTGTCTCCCGCTCGGCTAGCATAGTAGAAACGACCGAATGGCTCCCTGACTCACCTATTGCTGCTTATTGGACCCTATGATCACTCGGCTACACAGCTGATGCCTGCTGGTCTTTTCATTAACACTGTAACTCATTTTGTTTATCTGTCGACCTCAGCCTCAAACTTAGGTCCTGTGTGTACCTAACTGACCCTCTCTGCCCATTCATCGCCATTTACACGATGTTGTCTTAGCTCTCCCGACCAATGCCCGTGATTGCTTTATGCCWATCTCTAATGTCAATATGCCTTGTCTACTGCTGTTTCGGTTAGTTATTATTGTTTTATTTCACTGTAGAGCCCCCAGTCCTGCTCAACATGCCTTAGATAGCTATTTTGTCCCAACCCCCACGCATGCGGAGACCTCACCTGGCTTAACTGGTGCCTCCAGAGCCGCAACCTCTCTCATCGTCCCTCAATGCCTAGGTTTACCTCCACTGTACTCACATCTTATCATTCCCTTGTCTGTACATTATGCCCTGAATCTATTCTACCACGCCCAGAAATCTGCTCCTTTGATTCTCTGTTCCCAACGCACTAGACGACCAGTTCTTATAGCCTTTAGCCGTACCCTTATCCTACTNTTCTACCACGCCCAGAAATCTGCTCCTTTGATTCTCTGTTCCCAACGCACTAGACGACCAGTTCTTATAGCCTTTAGCCGTACCCTTATCCTACTCCTTCTCTGTTCCTCTGGTGATGTAGAGGTTAACCCAGGCCCTGTAGCCCCCAGCACCACACCTATTCCCCAGGCGCTCTCATTTGTTGACTTCTGTAACCGTAAAAGCCTTGGTTTCATGCATGTTAACATCAGAAGCCTCCTCCCTAAGTTGGTTTTATTCACTGCTTTAGCACACTCCGCCAACCCTGATGTCCTAGCCTTGTCTGAATCATGGCTTAGGAAGGCCAGCAAAGATTCTGAAATTTCCATCCCAACTACAACATTTTCCATCAAGATAGAACTGCCAAAGGGAGCGGAGATGCAATCTACTGCAGAGATAGCCTGCAAAGTTCTGTCTTACTATCCAGGTCTGTGCCCAAACAGTTCGAGCATCTTCTTTTAAAAATCCACCTTTCCAGAAATAAGTCTCTCACTGTTGCCGCTTGTTATAGACCACCCTCAGACCCCAGCTGTGCCCTGGACACCATATGTGAATTGATTGCCCCCCATCTATCTTCAGAGTTCGTACTGTTAGGTGACCTAAACTGGGATATGCTTAATAACACTCCGGCAGTCCTACAATCTAAGATAGATGCCCTCAATCTCATACAAATGATCAAGGAACCTACCAGGTACAACCCTAAATCCGTAACCATGGGCACCCTGATAGATATCATCCTGACCAACTTGCCCTCCAAATACACCTCTGCTGTCTTCAACCAGGATCTCCGCGATCACTGCTTCATTGCCTGCATCCGTAATGGGTCCGGGGTCAAACGACCACCCCTCATCACTGTCAAACGCTCCCTAAAATACTTCGGCGAGCAGGCCTTTCTAATCGACCTGGCCCGGGTATCCTGGAAGGATATTGACCTCATCCGGTCAGTCGAGGATGCCTGGTTGTTCTTTAAAAGTGCTTTCCTCGCCATCTTAAATAAGCATGCCCCATTCAAAAACAGATATAGCACCTGACTTGACTTCCCTTGACCAGCACAAAAACATCCTGTGGCGTACTGCATTAGCAACAAATAGCCCCCACTTTTCAGGGAAGTCAATATACACAGTCAGTTAGGAAAGCAAAGGCTAGCTTTTTCAAACAGAAATGTGCATCCTGTAGCACTAATTCCAAAAAGTTTAAGGACACTGTAAAGTCCATGGAGAATAAGAGCACCTCCTCCCAGCTGCCCACTGCATTGAGGCTAGGAAACACTGTCACCACCGATAAATCTACGATTATCGAGAATTTCAACAAGCATTTTTCTACAGCCGGCCATGCTTTCCACCTGGCTACCCCTACCCCGGCCAACAGCTCTGCACCCCCCGCAGCAACATGCCCAAGCCCCCCCCCGCTTCTCCTTCAGCCAAATCCAGACATCTGATGTTCTATAAGAGCTGCAAAATATGGACCCCTTCAAATCAGCTGGGCTAGACAATCTGGACCCACTCTTTCTAAAAATTATCTGCCACAATTGTTGCAACCCCTATTACTAGCCTGTTCAACCTCTCTTTCGTATCATCTGAGATCCCTAAAGATTGGAAAGCTGCCATGGTCATCCCCCTCTTCAAAGGGGGAGACACTCTAGACCCAAACTGTTACAGACCTATATCCATCCTGCCCTGTGTTTCTAAAGTCTTCGAAAGCCAAGTTAACAAACAGATCACGACCATTTCGAATCCCACCGTACCTTCTCCGCTATGCAATCCGGTTTCCGAGCTGGTCATGGGTGCACCTCAGCCACACTCAAGGTCCTAACCGATATCATAACCGCCATCGATAAAAGACAGTACTGTGCAGCCGTCTTCATCGACCTGGCCAAGGCTTTCAACTCTGTCAATCACCGCATTCTTACCGGTAGACTCAAAAGCCTTGGTTCCTCAAATAACTGCCTCGCCTGGTTTACCAACTACTTCTCAGATAGAGTTCAGTGTGTCAAATCGGAGGTCCTGTTGTCCGGACCTCTGACAGTCTCTAAGGGGGTGCCACCGGGTTCAATTCTCAGGCCGACTCTTTTCTCTGTATATATCAATGATTTCGCTCTTGCTGCTGGTGATTGTCTGATCCACCTCTACGCAGACGACACCAGGCAAACGGTACCTCACAATCAATAGCATCGCCCATCTGGCCCGAGACATAGAAACTACCAATTGGTAGTTACAGTCTTGTCACATCGCTGCAACTCCTGTACAGCGTCAGGAGAGGCGAAGGTCGGGAGCCATGGGTCCTCCGAAACACTACCCAGCCAAGCGTGCGCCGCCTCATGGGTCTCCCAGCCACGGCCAGCTGTGACAAAGCCTGGGATCGAACCTAGGTCTGAAGTAACACCTCAAGGACTGCGATGCAGTGCCTTAGACCACTGCGCCACTCAGGAGGCCCCTGTAAATTGATTTTAACAAACAATTAGTCCCCCAAAAAATGGGGGACTAATTGTTTGTTTCTTTACCTACATATTGTTCACCTAATACTTTTTTTGCACTATTGGTTAGAGCCTGTAAGTAAGCATTTCACTGTAAGGTCTACTACACCTGTTGTATTCAGCGCACGTGACAAATACATTTTGATTTGATTTAAAGAGGCGACTCCGGGATGCTGGCAGAGTTGCAAAATAAAAGCCATATCTCAGAACGGGCAATAAAAAGAAAAGATCAAGATGAGCAAAAGAACACAGACACTGGACAGGGGAACTCTGCCTAGAAGGCCAGCATCCCGGAGTCGCCTCTTCGCGCGATTAGGGGGAGGGCGCGACGCCGGATGGACTGAGGCGAGAACGGAGTTTTGCGCCGGTCGAAGGGATAGAGACTGGAGGCGAAGAGGGGGGCGGAGTTGGGCAATCTGGCCGTGCAGGGAAGGATGGGGCGCGGGCTGGGAGAGGTTGCGATGGGGTCTTGCCATGCCAGGGGTACTGGGGTGGCCAAAAGACAGTGGTTGGAGGGCTCTACTTTTTGGAAGGATCCGGCGAGGGGGCGTTGTCCGAGAAAGTAGGAGGGCCGTGCGGTGCAGCGTGTTGCCGGGGTGGCTTAGGGGTTGTGGTAGTAGGGTAGACCCCCTCAAGCCGGGCCCAGGCTGTGGCCCGTGGGAGACCGCAGGATGGTGAATGTGAGTTGGCCGTCCGCGAGGATGCGTAGGGTGCTTCAAGAGGTTACGTACTGTTTGGGGTGACCTAGAGGGACTGGGGGAGTATGGGCTGGTAACAGACCCACGGCGGGTGGGGGGCAGATCGTTAGCGGGAGGGCAAGATCTGTAGGGCTAGGGAGTGCCGGCTGCGGGAGGTGCTCAGCAGGCCACATGGGTAGGTGGCAGGAAGCCATGAGGCAGGGTGACAGGAAGTCCTAGAAGGTCCGGCGGTACAGACGGGGGGAGTGACGGACATTGGGCACGCCTCGATTATGAATTATTCACGGTATGGGTCGTGGTCAAACGACTCACTGTCAACGCTCCCCTAAATACTTCAGCGAGCAGGCCTTTCTAATCGACCCTGGGTATCCTGGAAGGATATTGACCTCATCCCGTCAGTAGAGGATGCCTGGTTGCTCTTTAAAAAGTGCTTTCCTAGCCATCTTAATAAGCATGCCCCATTCAAAAAATATATTAACTAAGAACAGATATAGCCCCTGGTTCACTCCTGACTTGACTGCTCTTGACCAGCACACAAAACATCCTGTGGCGTACTGCATTAGCATCGAAATAACCCCCGCGATATGCGACTTTTCAGGGAAGTCAATATACACAGTCAGTTAGGAAAGCAAAGGCTAGCTTTTCAAACAGAAATATTCATCCTGTAGCACTAATTCCAAAAAGTTTTGGGATACTTTAAAGTCCATGGAGAATAAGACACCTCATCCCAGCTGCCCATGGACTGAGGCTAGGAAACACTGTCACCACCGATAAATCTACGATAATCGAGATAGTCGCTCTTGCTGCTAGTGATTGTCTGATCCACCTCTACGCAGACGACACCATTCTGTATACATCTGGCTCTTCTTTGGACACTGTGTTAACAAACCTCCAAGCAAGCTTCAATGCAATACAACACTCCTTCCGTGGCCTCCAACTGCTCTTAAATGCTAGTAAAACTAAATGCATGCTCTTCAACCGATCGCTGCCCGCACCCGCCCACCAGACTAGCATCACTACTCTGGACAGTTCTGACTTATGTGTGGACAACTACAAATACCTAGGTGTCTGGTTAGACTGTAAACTCTCCTTCCAGACTCACATTAAGCATCTCCAATTCAAAATTAAATCTAGAATCGGCTTCCTATTTCGCAACAAAGCCTCCTTCACTCATGCTGCCAAACATATCCTGGTAAAACGGACTATCCTACTGATCCTTGACTTCGGCAATGTCCTTTACAAAATAGCCTCCAACACTCTACTCAGGAAATGGATGCAGTCTATCACAGTGCCCTCCGTTTTGTCACTAAAGCCCCATATACTACCCACCACTGCGACCTGTATGCTCTCGTTGGCTGGCCCTCGCTACATATCCGTCGCCAAACCCACTGGCTCCAGGTCATCTATAAGTCTTTGCTAGGTAAAGCCCGCCTTATCTCAGCTCACTGGTCACCATAGCAACGCCACCCGTAGCACGCGCTCCAGCAGGAATATTTCACTGGTCATCCCCAAAGCCAACACCTCCTTTAGCCCCCTTCTTCCTTCCAGTTCTCTGCTGCAAATGACTGGAACGAATTGCATAAGTCACTGAAGCTGGAGACTTATATCTCCCTCACTAACTATAAGCATCAGCTGTCAGAGCAGCTTACCGATCACTGCAAGTGTACAGCCCATCTGTAAATAGCCCACCCAACTACCTCATCCCCATATTGTTATTTTTTGCTCTTTTGCACCCCAGAATCTCTACTTGCTTGCACATCATCATCTGCATATCTGTCACTCCAGTGTTAATGCTAAATTGTAATTATTTTGCCACTATGGCCTATTTATTGCTTTACCTCCCTAATCTGACTACATTTGCACACACTGTACATAGATTTTTCTATTGTGTTATTGACTGTAGTTTGTTTGTCCCATGTGTAACTCTGTGTTGTTTTTTTGTCGCACTGCTTTGCTTTATCTTGGCAGGTCGCAGTTGTAAATGAGAACTTGTTCTCAACTGGCCTACCTGGTTAAATAAAGGTGAAAATAATTTTTAAAAGCCTTCGGTTTCTTTTTTTACTTATATTATTTATTTGACCTTTTATTTAACTAGGCAAGTCAAATAAGAACAAATTCTTATTTTCAATGACGGCCTAGGAACAGTGGGTTAACTGCCTTTTTCAGGAAACGGCATATTTTTACCTTGTCAGCTCAGGGATTTGATCTTGCAACCTGTACGGTTACTAGCTCTAACTACTAGGCTGCGTGCATGCGTGCACTACCGTTCGAAAGTTTGGGGTCAATTTCCTTGTTTTTGAAAGAAAAGCACATTTTTTGTCCATTAAAAATAACATCAAATTGATCAGAAATACAGTGTAGACATTGTTAATGTTGTAAACGACTATTGTAGCTGGAAACGGCAGATTTAAAAAAAAAGATTTGAATATCTATGTAGGCGTACAGAGGCCCATTATCAGAAACCATCAACCCTGTGTTCCAATGGCACATTGTGTTAGCTAATCCAAGTTTATAATTTAAAAGTCTAATTTATCATTAGAAAACCTTTTGCAATTATGTTAACACAGCTGAAAACTGTTGTTCTGATTAAAGAAGCAATAAAACTGGCCTTCTTTAGACTAGTTGAGTATCTGGAGCATCAGCATTTGTGGGTTCGATTACAGGCTCAAAATGGCCAGAAACAAAGTACTTTCTTCTGAAACTCGTCAGTCTATTCTTGTTCTGAGAAATGAAGGCTATCCATGCGAGAATTGCAAGAAACTGAAGATCTTGTACAATGCTGTGTACTACTCCCTTCACAGAACAGCGCAACTGGCTCTAACCAGAATAGAAAGAGGGGCGGGAGGCCCAGGTGCACATCTGAGCAAGAGCACAAGTACATTAAAGTAGTCTAGTTTGAGAAACAGACTCCTCACAAGTCCTCAACTGGCAGCTTCACTAAATAGTACCCGCAAAACACCAGTCTCGACGTCAACAG
>NC_036860.1:44063976-44106357 GCF_002910315.2 Salvelinus sp. IW2-2015 | reverse complement strand
ACGTTGTCTATTAAAGAAGCAATAAAACTGGCCTTCTTTAGACTAGTTTAGTATCTGGAGCATCAGCATTTGTGGGTTCGATTACAGGCTCAAAATGGCCAGAAACAAAGTACTTTCTTCTGAAACTCGTCAGTCTATTCTTGTTCTGAGAAATGAAGGCTATTCCATGCGAGAATTTGCCAAGAAACTGAAGATCTTTTACAATGCTGTGTACTACTCCCTTCACAGAACAGCGCAAACTGGCTCTAACCAGAATAGAAAGAGGGGCGGGAGGCCCAGGTGCACATCTGAGCAAGAGCACAAGTACATTAAAGTAGTCTAGTTTGAGAAACAGACTCCTCACAAGTCCTCAACTGGCAGCTTCACTAAATAGTACCCGCAAAACACCAGTCTCGACGTCAACAGCGAAGAGGCGACTCCGGGATGCTGGCCTTCTAGGCAAGATTCCCCTGTCCAGTGTCTGTGTTCTTTTGCTCATCTTGATCTTTCTTTTTATTGCCCGTTCTGAGATATGGCTTTTATTTGCAACTCTGCCAGCATCCCGGAGTCGCCTCTTTAAATCAAATCAAAATGTATTTGTCACGTGCGCTGAATACAACAGTGTAGATAGACCTTACAGTGAAATGCTTACTTACAGGCTCTAACCAATAGTGCAAAAAAAGAACAACAGTTTTCAGCTGTGCTAACATAATTGCAAAAGGGTTTTCTAATGATAAATTAGACTTTTAAAATTATAAACTTGGATTAGCTAACACAATGTGCCATTGGAACACAGGGTCGATGGTTTCTGATAATGGGCCTCTGTACGCCTACATAGATATTCAAATCTTTTTTTTTTTTTTATCTGCCGTTTCCAGCTTCAATAGTCGTTTACAACATTAACAATGTCTACACTGTATTTCTGATCAATTTGATGTTATTTTAATGGACAAAAAATTTGCTTTTCTTTCAAAAACAAGGAAATTGACCTCAAACTTTCGAACGGTAGTGCACGCATGCACGCAGCCTAGTAGTTAGAGCGTTTGACTAGTAACCGTACAGGTTGCAAGATCGAATCCCTGAGCTGACAAGGTAAAAATATGTCGTTCTCCCCCTGAAAAAGGTAGTTAACCCACTGTTCCTAGGCCGTCATTGAAAATAAGAATTTGTTCTTATTTGACTTGCCTAGTTAAATAAAAGGTCAAATAAATAAATATAGTAAAAAAATAAACCGAAGGCTTTTAAAAATCATTTCACCTTTATTTAACCAGGTAGGCCAGTTGAGAACAAGTTCTCATTTACAACTGCGACCTGGCCAAGATAAAGCAAAGCAGTGCGACAAAAACAACAACACAGAGTTACACATGGGACAAACAAACGTACAGTCAATAACACAATAGAAAAATCTATGTACAGTGTGTGCAAATGTAGTCAGATTAGGGAGGTAAAGCAATAAATAGGMCATAGTGGCAAAATAATTACAATTTAGCATTAACACTGGAGTGACAGATATGCAGATGATGATGTGCAAGCAAGTAGAGATTCTGGGGTGCAAAAGAGCAAAAAATAACAATATGGGGATGAGGTAGTTGGGTGGGCTATTTACAGATGGGCTGTACACTTGCAGTGATCGGTAAGCTGCTCTGACAGCTGATGCTTATAGTTAGTGAGGGAGATATAAGTCTCCAGCTTCAGTGACTTATGCAATTCGTTCCAGTCATTTGCAGCAGAGAACTGGAAGGAAAGGGGGCYAAAGGAGGTGTTGGCTTTGGGGATGACCAGTGAAATATTCCTGCTGGAGCGCGTGCTACGGGTGGGCGTTGCTATGGTGACCAGTGAGCTGAGATAAGGCGGGGCTTTACCTAGCAAAGACTTATAGATGACCTGGAGNTAGCCTTTGCTTTCCTAACTGACTGTGTATATTGACTTCCCTGAAAAGTCGCATATCGCGGGGGTTATTCGATGCTAATGCAGTACGCCACAGGATGTTTTTGTGCTGGTCAAGAGCAGTCAAGTCAGGAGTGAACCAGGGGCTATATCTGTTCTTAGTTATATATTTTTTTGAATGGGGCATGCTTATTCAAGATGGCTAGGAAAGCACTTTTAAAGAGCAACCAGGCATCCTCTACTGACGGGATGAGGTCAATATCCTTCCAGGATACCCAGGCCAGGTCGATTAGAAAGGCCTGCTCGCTGAAGTATTTTAGGGAGCGTTTGACAGTGAGTCGTTTGACCACGGACCCATTACGGATATCAATGAGGGTGCCCATGTTTACGGATTTAGGATTGTACCTGGTAGGTTCCTTGATAATGTGTGTGAGATTGAGGGCATCTAGCTTAGATTGTAGAACGGTCGGGGTGTTAAGCATATCCCAGTTTAGGTCACCTAACAGTACGAACTCTGAAGATAGATGGGGGCAATCAATTCACATATGGTGTTCAGGGCACAGCTGGGGGCTGAGGGGGGTCTATAACAAGCGGCAACAGTGAGAGGCTTATTTCTGGAAAGGTGGATTCTTAAAAGTAGAAGCTCAAACTGTTTTGGCACAGACCTGGATTGCAAGACAGAACTCTGCAGGCTATCTCTGCAGCAGATTGCAACTCCGCCCCCTTTGTCAGTTCTATCTTGACGGAAAATGTTGTATATGGGTGGCCTTCCTAAGCCAGGATTCAGATAAGGCTAGGACATCAGGGTTGGCGGAGTGTGCTAAAGCAGTGAATTAAACAAACTTAGGGAGGAGGCTTCTGGTGTTAACATGCATGAAACCAAGGCTTTAATGGTTACAGAAGTCAACAAATGAGAGCGCCTGGGGAATAGGTGTAGTACTGGGGGCTACAGGGCCTCGGTTAACCTCTACATCACCAGAGGAACAGAGGAGGATAAGGGTACGGCTAAAGGCTATAAGAACTGGTCGTCTAGTGCGTTGGGAACAGAGAATCAAAGGAGCAGATTTCTGGGCGTGGTAGAATAGATTCAGGGCATAATGTACAGACAAGGGAATGATAAGATGTGAGTACAGTGGAGGTAAACCTAGACATTGAGTAACAATGAGAGAGGTTGCATCTCTGGAGGCACYAGTTAAGCCAGGTGAGATCTCCTCATACGTGAGGCAAAAGAGCTAAGGCATGTTGAGCGGGACTGGTGGGTCTACAGTGAAATAAAACAATAAAAACTAACCAAAACARCACTAGACAAGGCATATTGACATTAGAGAGATGTGTTGATCCGGTGTTGGTCGGTGAGAGCGAAGAAAGACAACAACGGGTAAATGGCGATGAACCCAGTCTGGCACAAAGAGAAGATTCATTTGGGAGACAAGCCTATACACACACACACACACACATGCCATTTACCACAGAAGCTAAATATTTTTACAATTAAATTAGATAGTCCTTTTTATTTTATTCCAGGCTTTATCTAAATATTTCGCAAACAGAAATACACAATGGACAAAAAACATTTCAGTTTCTCCTCATCGCTCAGCCACATGATGCCAGGGTATATCTGCTGTGCTTTCTGGAATAAGAGCAAGCGTATATTGTGGTAGAAAGGGCAATAGAGGATCAAATGAGTTTCATTCTCTATTTCTTCGAGGTCACAATAGTTACATAGTCTTTCCTCTTCCATTTCACCACAATACCGACTTGTTTCAATACGCAGAGTCAATATCTCTGATCTTACCTGTTTCAATACGCAGAGGCAATAACCCTGATCTTACCTGTTTCAATACGCAGAGGCAATATCCTTGATTATACCTGTGCACATAGCGATCTCTTGTTTTTAGCTAGGTTATACATAATATATCTCACACACAAATTCCCTCTTAATCAAAAGTTTCTGAATTTGGGTTTATGATTAATCTCCTCCAATAATCCATCAACAACCTGTTTCTCTTAATTTGGTTTTCATTCAGATGTTCAGTCAGACTGTTGAAAAAGGTCAGACATTAGTTGCACAGGCTCCCCCTATGGATAGATCCCACTGAAACACTTTACTAGCTATTCTGGCAGTTGGCATATCCAACAGTCTATTCCAAAGTCTCACCATACATGCCTTCAATCTCACATCACAGGGTTCCCAGCCCATGTCCCCAGTTATTGCAAGTATAGGTGCAAACTTGTGGACACCTAAAAAGTAACGTACTGCTCTGTTATGGACATGTTTATTTTTTTAAATACCTCTTGGCACCCCACACTCCTGCTGAATAGTCCAGAACAGGACACATGTCTGATACAGTTTAGAATACGTAACATAACCAACATGTTTCAGTGTTGTTTCTCCTACAACTCCCAAGAGCTGGTATTATTTATAATTCATTTAGTGTTTACACTGTTCCAGATTGTCAGAAAAATTTGAATAATAATGACCCTCCTTTTTCCTTGATCTCCTTATTATTACTATTATAATGATGATCATTATAATAAGTAATGTCATTAGTAGGCTTAGTATAGCAGCCTTTTATAACCACCATCGAGCTGTAGGCCTAAGAGCACATCCTGTTTAGTCTTAATACCGTAACTTATTAAGGCCTATTTTACCTTACTTATATAGTTAGAGCRTTCGGCCAGGAACCGAAAGGTTACTGAATCAAATCCCTGAGCTGACAAGGTAAATATCTGTCGTTCTGCCCCTGAACAATGCAGTTAACCCACTGTTCCCCGGTAAGCTGTCATTGTAAATAAGAATTTGTTCTTAACTGACTTGCCTAGTTAATAAAGGATCAATCATTTCTTTGTTCCTGTCATCACACAGTATATGAGTCATTCATGATTTTAACAGTAATCAAACATTTTAGTTTTAAAATAAAATAACAAAGTGACCATTGAATAATTAGCGTAAACAATAAATAGGCCTAAACCGTTCCATTTCGGAAATTGCATTCACAAATGAATGTGTAACGTATACGCAGGGAGTTAGGAAGCAGGTGCAGAAGGTGAGTTTAATAACTAGAAACATGAAGATAATCAAAACAGGAGTAGCGTACTGAACGTAAACAAAACCAATACTGCCTGAAGACTAAGGCTACTGAGRGCTAAATAAAGGGAGAGTAATCAGGGTGATGATGAAGTCCAGGTGTGCGTAACGATGGGGAGAAGGTGTGCGCAATGATGGTTACCAGGTGTGCGTAATGTGGGTCGTCAGGACCGGTGRTTAGTAGACCRRCGACGTCGTGTGCCGGAGCGGGAGAGGGGGAGTAGGCACAACAGTACACCCATCCTGCTTGCAACTCCAGGCGCAGGACGACGCCTGGAGGGCGAGGAGCGGGCCGGTCTGGGTGGTGGAAATCCCGGACGATGTTGGGATCCAGGATGTCGTCCAACGGGACACAACAGCGCTCCTCTGGACCTTACCCCTCCCAGTCCACCASKTACTGAAACCGACCCCCCACAACGTCGGCTCCAATCGATGTCCAGGGGAGTTGGAGGGGTGTCGCGGGGAACCAGGAACCACTGGCCTGAGGAGRAAAACATGARAAGAGGGTGAGATTTGGAAGTTAGTGGGGAGTTGTAATTTATAGGTTACCTCATTCACCCTCCAGGAGGACCTTGAAGGCCCCCRCAAACCAGAAGCTTATCTTCCTACAGGGCAGGCAGAGGGAGAGGTTCCTGGTGGAGAGCCAGATGCGATCCCCAGGATGGAACACGGGAGCCTCACTGAGGTGGCGGTYCGTCTGATCTTTCTGGCGGCRGACAGCATGCTGGGGCCTCACGTGTTCATCGTTCCAAACCTCCTCTGCGTGCCTGAACCACTCGTCCACCGCAGGAGCTTCGGTCTGGCTCGGGGTCCACGGATCCAGGGCTAGCTGATACCGCAGGACACACTGGATGGGGGTCAGCCCAGTGAAGGAGTGACGCAGGGAATTCTGGGCGTACTCCGCCCAGGGAAGTAACTGGACTCACACCCCCTGCCGGTCCTGTCAGTGACTCCTAAGGAACCTCSCCAGTTCCTGGTTCATCCTATCCACCTGCCCATTGGACTGAGGCCGATRCCCGGAAGTGAGACTGACCATGACCCCCAGCTTCTCCATGAAGGCTTTCCATGTTCGTGACAGGAATTGGGGGCCACGGTAAGAGACGATATCCTCCGGAAGGCCATAGCACCAGAAGGCCTGTTGGAAGAGTGYCCCAACAACCTGGAGAGCAGTAGGGAGACCAGAGAGAGGGATAAAATGACAGGATTTAGAGAATCTGTCCACAACAACCATAATAGTAGTGAAACACTCAGAAGAGGGGAGATCAGTGATGAAATCAATGGACAGATGAGACCAAGACCGCAGAGGCACAGGAAGGGGAAGGAGTTTCCCTGCTGGAGTGTGCCGGGTAGATTTAGTTTGGGCACATACGGAGCAGGAGTTGACATAGCGAGCGATTTCCTGAGGCAAGGTGGGCCACCAGTACTTTCTGGAGATAGATTGAATAGTGTGGGTAATACCTGGGTGTCCAGTGACGAGAGATGTGTGCGCCCAGGACAACAGCCGATTCATTATCCCTGTGGGAACGTAGGTGCACTCCGGAGGACAGATAGCAGGTGCAGGTTCCCTCTCCAGAGCCTGGCGAATATCCACATATACGTCCCAAAACATGGGGGCAACGACCCGCGAAGGCCGAATGATGGGTGCACTCAGGACAGGAACCTCTCCCGAATTGTAGAGATGAGTCAGGGCATCGGCGTTGACGTTTTTTGAACCTGGGCAATATGACAAGGTGAAGTTGAAACTAGTGAAGAAAAGGGCCCACCTTGATTGGCTTGGATTCAGCCACCTCACTGTCCATATGTACTCCAGGTTCCGATGGTCGGTGAGGATGAGAAATGGGTCTTCTTCAGAGCTCCCAGTCACCGACGTCATACTTCCTCTCTGCAGGAGACAGTTTTTTTGAGTACCATGCACATRGAAACAATTTCTGTGGGTTACCTTGATGTTGGGACAGGACGGCCCCCACACCAACTTCTGAAGCCTCCACCTCCACCCCGTAGKGCAGCCTAGGATCTGGGTGTTTCAGCAACAGGGCGGAGGTGAAACACCCCTTCAGTATGCGGAAGACCTCATCGGCTGCAAAACTCCACACCAACTTACGGGAACCACTCTTGGGGTGAGAGGAGAGGCGATGGAGCTGAAGTTCCTAATGAAGCGGAGGTAGAAGTTGGCAAACCCCAAAAACCGTTGTGGTGGTTGGGACTGGCCATAACATGACTGCATCAACCTTCCTCTCCTCCATCATCACTCCCTGTGGACTGATCTGGTATCCAAGAAGGAGACAGCGACCTGATGGGGAGCAGGTGTGTGCAATGATGGTTGCCAGGTGTGCATAATGTGGGTTGCCAGGACCGATGGCTAGTAGACTGGCGAAGTTGAGTGTCGGAGCTGGATAGCGGGAGTAGGCGTGACAGAATGTGACTGTTTTTAGTCTTTGCTGTAATAAAGGCTTTACATTGTTCCAAATGGTCAGAAAAATTATATTGTAATCTAACAGCACCTGTATGGCACACATAATATGCAAGTAGTGGTTGCTCCTTACCTTCCTTTTCTTGATCTACAGTATTTTCCACTAGTCAAATGTATTCCACACATCTGACTTTGTAACGGATCTCCTCTTCGTCTGAGGCTACCTAAGTATGGCTCCCAATCAGAGACAACGATAGACAGCTGCCTCTGATTGGGAACCACACCAGGCCAAACACATAGAAACACAACAACATAGAAAAAGAACATAGACTGCCCACCCCAACTCACGCCCTGACCAAACTAAAATAGAGACATAAAAAAGGAASTAAGGTCAGGACGTGACAGACTTCCCTTTTACCTCCTGAGCAACCAGTAAACATTTCCCAGTTTCAAGTTTATTTGTCACGTCCTCTGCATCCATTTTGCTGTCACGTGTTACGGTGTTCAGAGTTTGTTATAACCAATTTATTGATGTGATTATGAAATGCTGTAGGTCAGGCCCTATTGGTTACGTGCGATGCATACATGTGTCACATAAAGAGATYAAGGGTTGAGGGAATAGGGAATGTTTTTCCAAAACAAATGAGGGATTTCGGTAACTCAAGTTTTCAGTCAGAAATGGCTGTAATTCAAATCAAATCGTATTTGTCACATGCTCCAAATACAATGCTTACTTACAAGCCCTTAACCAACAATGCAGTTGAAAAAAAGAAAATATTTACTAAAAAAACTAAAGTAAAAAAGAAAAAGTAACACAATAAAATTACATAACAATAATGAGGCTATATACAGTACAGGGGGTAGTGGTACCGAGTCAATGTGCAGGGGGTACAGGTTAGTCAAGGTAGTTTGTACATGTAGGTTGGGGTAAAGTTACTATGCATAGATAATAAACAACAARTAGCAGCAGTGTAAAAACAAAGGGKGGAGGGTCAATGTAAATAGTCTTGGTGGCCATTTKATWAAATGTTCAGCTTCAGCAACATGGACAGCGCAATACACACTGTTGATGTTCTGTAGTGGTCTCTGCAGCATGGAGGAGAGACAATGGGTGCTATTTAYACAGTCACTCGCTGTCTTTTTTTTTCAACACAGCGCAGCAAGTCTGAGCCAGGCCCGGCACAAAAAATCAATTGTGGTCGGACACCCTCTAGTTATTTGTGTSTCTTAATTATTTCATCAAACAGTTTGCTTAAAGCGTCAGACAAACTCAGTGCATATAGTTGATTTGATTAAAACACATAGGATGTGTCTATATATGGAAAAATACACGTTTTAAMATTTTGACCAATCAATTGGTYGAAAGAACAGACGACTCTTGGTCAACCAARATGTTTTTTTCCGCCTATTTCACATCCCCAAGTATGACTCGAGAAATATGCAATTAATCTGTAAATCATTTTTACGTTTTTGCTGAGGATGTTTTAGTAGCGCAATTTTTTTTCTTCTGTTTTGTATATATATATATTTATATGTAATTTTTTCTCCCAATGTGTCTCATGGGGGACAAACATCATTAAKCAAATACGGAATCAGTCAGGAAACACACCTCCAGACAGAAATCTTGTTTTTCTAATGAGCAACAGAAAAAAAACACAGGTGCCAATCGGTGTGTTCRGTGGCTCTTTAAATAGTTAACCAAGTAGCTACCCGGACTATCTACATTGACCCCTTTTGCACTAACTTTTTTTACTCATCACATATGCTGCTGCCACTGTTTACTATCGGTCATTTTATTCCCACTTATATCTGCATATCCAGCTCAATTACCTCGTACCCCTGCACATTGACTCGGTACCCCTTGTATATAGCCAAGTTATCGTTACTCACTGTGTATTTATTATTACTTTTATTATTACGTGTTTTCCTTTTCTATTATTTGTCTATTTCTTTCTCTCTGCATTCTTGGGAAGGACCCCAAACTAATCATTTCACTGTTAGTCCACACCTGTTGTTTACAWAGTATGTGACAAATAACATTTGATTTGAAATACATCACAACAAATGTTTGAAAATATATTCTCACCTGTATTTATCAATATATATGGTAAATATATTTTTTAAATGTACATTTGACTGTATTAAAAAAAGATATATGCTCACATTAAAACCTTATGTAAGATATTCACCAAATCATATTGTAATGAAATGGTGACTGTCTTAACAATGAAGCTCTTCAGTATAACAATAGTTTTAGGCCTTAGCCTCATTAAGATTGCAGATTTGGCAGTCTTCAAGTGCATCTCAATTATTTAATAGAGCAAAACATAACTTATGAACTGGCTTGAGACTTTCTCCCATGGGTGGCCAAAGAGCGCTACCATAAGTCCACGCCTCCAACAAGTCACGCCTCCAGATCCTCTTATTGGCTGCTGCAGCTACAATATATGATGTCAAAATGTATTTTTATTGTACTTGACACATACCAAAAGCACTAAAATGTGTTTAAATGCATTTAAATGACTACAAAAATGACTACAAACATCATATATAATCGGTCATGATTTTTTCATGATTTAATTAGGCTGAAGAGAGGCGCTTACTATAGCCATAAAAAAAGATAACTTTTTGAGATTGGAAAACTTGTTTTTTATTAAGTTAAACATGTGCTCTTTGTGACAGAATGTTTAAATTTGGTGAAATCATAACAGATTTGTTTTTACTCATAATAACAATGTAAATTATATCACTGCCAAAGTTTTGGCTTGGTGGCCCAAAAATCTGCATTGATTAATACGCAAAGCGTAATATAAGAATCCTCTGAAGGGCCAAACTATGTCATATGCTGAATTAGGAACCACTTTGGCCACCCTCTAGACTAGATGTCATAGCCATGCATTTCTGGAATTGTCAGGCCTTACATGCATTTGAGCAAAGCTGCAAATGTATGTTCATGCATCTCTTGAATACATTTTAAGGCATTACATCCATTTTAGCATAGATGCAAACGCTGTACATGTATTTGAAATACATTTTACGTGAAGTTAAATATATTGAAAAAATAAAAAGTCAATGTTGTGTTACCAAAACAGAGCGAAGAAGAGAGAAAGAGCAAGATGAAAGAGAGGGAGCAAGGGAGTAAAGGATGAAAGGAGGTATAGAGAGCTAAGTACTCTGGGAAAAGTAAACAGCAGGCCATGTAATCACAGTGGATCTGAACAGAGGGCCTACAGAGAAGTCTGCACCCTGAGGAGACAAGTCAACAAACCCAGGGGGAAAATGGCTAACTAATTGACATTACTGAGCAGGGTTGAGGACACACACACACACACACACACATACACAAGTTAGACTGGGTGTCAGTCTAGTTTATGTTCACCACATTTTCAATCTGTGTTTCTTCTCCTCTTTAGTTACATTCCACTTCGTTCTGCTCAGTTAATTTCCCCCGATTTCTGGCGCATATACAGTGGGGAGAACAAGTATTTGATACACTGCCGATTTTGCAGGTTTTCCTACTTACAAAGCATGTAGAGGTCTGTAATTTGTATCAAAGGTACACTTCAACTGTGAGAGACGGAATCCAAAAATCCAGAAAATCACGTTGTATGATTTTTAAGTAATTAATTAGCATTTTATTGCATGACATAAGTATTTGATCACCTACCAACCAGTAAGAATTCTGGCTCTCACAGACCTGTTAGTTTTTCTTTAACCTCTTTCAGCTAGGGGGAACTATTTTTATGTTTGGAAAAATAACGTTCCSAAGGTAAATGGACTATTTCTCAGGCCCAGATACTAGAATATGCATATAATTGACAGATTGGGATAGAAAACACTCTAAAGTTTCCAAAACTGTTTAAATATTGTCTGTGAGTATAACAGAACTGATTTTGCAGGCGAAAACCTGAGGAAATCCAACCCGGAAGTGCCTTTTATTTAGAAAAATCCCTGTTCCATTGCCTGCCCCTCCTCCATTTAAAGGGGTATCAACCAGATTCCTTTTCCATTGGCTTCCTCAGGCTGTGACCAGGCTTTAGACATAGTTTCAAGCTTTTATGTTGAAAAATGAGCGAGATTTATCAAAACGCGTCAGGTGTCCTTTGATTAGTTCATGCGCCCGAGAGTTGTAGCTCAACATTTTCTTTCTCTGTAGTATTGAATAGTTTACCGTCCGGTTGAAATATTATCGATTATGTATGTTAAAAAAAACCTGAGGATTGATTATAAAAAACATTTGACATGTTTCTACGAACATTACGGATACTTTTTGGAATTTTCGTCTGCCCTTCAGGACCGGAACGAGCCTGTGGTTTTCTGAACATAACGCGCAAACCAAATGGCGKTTTTTGGTTATAAAACTAATCGTTATCGAACAAAAATAACATTTACTGTGTAACTGGGAGTCTCGTGAGTGCAAACATCTGAAGATTATCAAAGGTAAGCGATTAATTTTATTGCTTTTCTGACTTTGGTGACCAAGCTAATTTGCGGCTAGCTGTAGCTGTTCTGCAATTCAGCGGTTGTTTACGAAAATGATCCCGCTATCGGGATCCGTGCGTCAAGAAGTTTTAAGAAGCCCTCCTGTTCTCCACTCATTACCTATATTAACTGCACCTGTTTGAACTCGTTACCTGTATAAAAGACACCTGTCCACACACTCAATAAAACAGACTCCAACCTCTCCACAATGGCCAAGACCAGAGAGCTGTGTAAGGACATCAGGGATAAAATTGTAGACCTGCACAAGGCTGGGAGGGGCTACAGGACAATAGGCAAGCAGCTTGGTGAGAAGGCAACAACTGTCTGGCGCAATTATGAAAATGGAAGAATTCAAGATGACGGTCAATCACCCTCGGTCTGGGGCTCCATGCAAGATCTCACCTCGGGGAGCATCAATGAATCATGAGGAAGGTGAGGGATCAGCCCAGAACTACATAGAGGACCTGGTCAATGACACCTGAAAGAGAGCTGGGACCACAGTCTCAAAAAAACCATTAGTAACACACTACGCCGTCATGGATTAAAATCCTGCAGCGCACGCCAAGGTCCCCTGCTCAACCAGCGCATGTCCAGGCCCGTCTGAAGTTTGCCAATGACCATTCTGGATGATCCAGAGGAGGAATGGGAGAAGGTCATGTGGTCTGATGAGACAAAAAATTGAGCTTTTGGTCTAAACTCCACTCGCCATGTTTGGAGGAAGGATAGAGTACAACCCCAAGAACACCATCCCAACCGTGAAGCATGGAGGTGGAAACATCATTCTTTGGGGGATGCTTTTCTGCAAAGGGGACAGGACGACTCGCACCGTATTGAGGGGAGGATGGATTGGGGCATGTATCGCGAGATCTTGGCCAACAACCTCCTTCCTCAGTAAGAGCATTGAAGATGGGTCGTGGCTGGGTCTTCAGCATGACAACGACCCGAACAACACAGCCAGGGCAACTAAGGAGTGGCTCCGTAAGAAGCATCTCAAGGTCCTGGATGGCCTAGCCAGTCTCCAGACCTGAACCCAATAGAAAAATCTTTGGAGGGAGCTGAAAGTCCGTATTGCCCAGCGGACAAGCCGCCGAAACCTGAAAGGATCTGGAGAAGGTCTGTATGGAGGAGTGGCCAAAAATCCTGCTGCAGTGTGTGCAAACCTGGTCAAGAACTACAGGAAACGCTATGATCTCTGTATTGCAAACAAAGGTTTCTGTACCAATATTAAGTTCTGCTTTTCTGATGTATCAAATACTTATGTCATGCAATAAATGCAAAGTAATTACTTAAAAATCATACAATGTGATTGTCTGGATTTTTGTTTTAGATTTCGTCTCTCACAGTTGAAGTGTACCTATGACTAAAATTACAGACCTCTACATGCTTTGTAAGTAGGAAAACCTGCAAAATCGGCAGTGTATCAAATACTTGTTCTCCCCACTGTATGTTTTAACCAGCTGCTCACTTTTATCCACTTTATATCATCTGAATAATGGACAATTTCATCCCCTTCCTGACATGTAGTCGCAAACTCTCCCGCTGTCAGAGGCCAAAGTAAGCTGGCCCAGAGTAGGCCCACGATGATGGACGTTTGCTCAGCACTCGGCCAACAGGCCTGGGATCAGTACTGGAGATCAGATAAATGGAGTGGTGGTGCCTCTGAAACTGACCACAGAGCAGTGGAGGCGTGGGCAGGATGCCCTGGCGTTTCAGCACCATGTGTGATGTATATATCCTGATGGTATTATAATGTAATATACAGCTGGACTGGCCCTTTAATGTTAAGACTGGCACAAGCCTACTGCTCTCAGGAATCTGACGCATATCATTACTGGGCTTAATCACAGATGTTTAACTGACCACAGTTTTTTCCCTTAGACGTTGCCATGTTCATATAAGACTTCATCGGGCTAACAACTTCATATTGCATGATAGGGATTTTACTGTCTGGAGTAGCTAATTGAATAGTAGGAAACATACTGTAACTGCCACTGCCTTGGTAGAAATCCTGTACACTGCTAAACAATAAGGGTGCTTATTGTTTAGCCATTTTTATTAACCATTTTGAAGGCCATATATGAACCGAGCTTTTAAACCCCTTTTGGTTTTATATAGCACCATTTCTTCTAGCAGTGTACAGTACATAGTGCCAGGTGACGTACCGCCCAGACTAAGAGTGGGTTACCCTTGTGAGTTTACTATATGCCCCAGTCAGTCAGAGTCCTCTCCGATCAGGTTATATGTGGCCACTTTCTCCAGKTCCCAAATGAATGGCTGAGGTATAGAATTCAGACGTCCCCCCTCCTTACTGCAACTCAAGCGCAGCACAGTAAATCAATCAACCGGCCCTCCAAATCTTTCAACTTGTGTTCCGTTTTCATAACATTTGTAGAGTAAGAAAAATTTAGGATTTTACGTGATTAGGGGGAGAAATGAAATATATATACATGCATATTTATTTCAATCTATCTTCCATTCCAACGTATGGGTAAGTTTGAGTGGTAGCCAGATTTCCCTCCTACTTTAATTGCTTCCATATTTTTTTCAGTGGATGAGGTAATGCCATCTAGTTAGTAAAGATTGAGTAGGAATGGCAGTCCGTGAAGCCATTATGTGTGATTATGAGTTTTTGCAGTAGTGATTTCTACTGAGGATCTTGTAAATCGTCTGATTAGAGACACGCCCACTAGTAACAGAAGGTGATTCTTATTTTTTTCCAGGAAAAAGAATACACGTCGTTCAGCATAGATTTTTTTATTTGATAAGTTAATATTAATATCAATCATCTGATAATCAACCATAGAAGAACAGTATGTCTAGTGAAGGTGCTGAAATCATCCATTTTCTCTGACTCCCAAGCTTGCAGTAGAGTGAAGTTGACCTTTGGCACAGATCTAGGATCAGCTTACTGATCCTAGATTCTAACCTTAACCATTGGAAAGCGGAAAATGCTAAACTGACCTTAAATCAGTATCTAGGAGCAACTCTCAATTCAACAGGCTACCTCTCCAGCTCATTTGAGAGTGACTACAGTTGTGACTGAGGGGATTTCTGCAGGAGCAGCCCATCACTCCTACTGCCACTGACCCCATTCACAGGCCACAGGTCTACTATATCATACATGTGTCTGATGTGACTGTGATTTACTGGGCCCTATTAGAGTGCTGGAATGGGCTCAACCCCTAACTGTGTTGTTAAATCTACAATTTGGCTAGGCCGAGAGGAATTGCTGCAATGCTGCCTACCTGCCTCTCTAAAAGGTTTCTCTCTCTGGCTCTGTCTCTCCCAAACTCTTGGCACACACACACACAACTCTCTCCCGCTCTTTGCAAATTTGTTCCATAGCCTTTAGGTTAACACCGGCCTCCCTGATATCACAACTCTTATTAATAGCAGTGTATTGTCATGTCAGAGTTGTAGTAGCTGTAAACATGGCTTGGGCGTTCTCCATTAACCTCTACAAGTCTAAGCCGATGGGSGGAGGAGGTTCTACTAAGCTAATATATGGAATTGTTTTAAGATGGTCATACCATGGATCATTTTGCTTTTTTTTAAAATTATAGATATATTTTTTAATAAAACAATTATTTGATAAAATTTTGAATTTGGCCTTTACTACTATAGCCCATTGAAATGCATTGAATAACACATTCATATAAATTGCCAAAAAGACAGTCAAAAAATGGATCATAAGGAATACGGTTTTGAAGTGTATGTCCTATACAGTGCCTTCAGAAAGTATTCAGACCCCTTGACTTTTTCTACATTTTGTTACGTTACAGCCTTATTCTAAAACTGGTTATATTGTTTTTTTTTCCCCCTCATCAATATACACACAATACTTCATAATGACAAAGCAATACTTTGTTGAAGCACCTTTGGCAGYGATTACAGCCTTGAGTCTTCTTGGGTATGACTCTACAACCATGGCACACATGTATTTGGGGAGTTTCTCCCATTCTTCTCTGCAGATCCTGTCAAGCTCTGTCAGGTTGGATGGGGAGTGTTGCTGCACAGCTATTTTCAGGTTTCTCCGGAGATGTTTGATCGGGTTCAAGTCCAGGCTCTGGCTGGGCCACTTAAGGACATTCAGAGACTTGTCCCGAAGCCACTCCTACGTTGTCGTGGCTGTGTGCTTAGGGTCGTTGTCCAGTTGGAAGGTGAACCTTCGCCCCAGTCTGAGGTCCTGAGCACTCTGGAGCAGGTTTTCTTCAAGGATCTCTCTGTACTATTCTCTGTCTAATCTTTGCCTCGATCCTGACTAGTCTCCCAGTCCCTGCCGCTGAAAAACATCCCAACAGCACGACGCTGCCACCACCATGCTTCACCGTAGGGATGGTGCCAGATTTSCTCCAGACGTGACGGTTGTCATTCAGGCCAAAGAGTTGAATATTGGTTTCATCAGACCAGAGMATCTTGTTTCTCATGGTCTGAGAGTCTTTAGGTTCSTTTTGGCTCCCAACCATGCTATTTTGTTTGTTTTTTGTATTGCTTGTAACTTATTTTGTCTCTTATGACCGCAAAGCGATAACTCACCTTGAATTGGACTTATAATTTTTCTTTAATGAGTCGGACGAGAGGGATTTACTCCAAACACCCGAACAGGCCCTCATCCCCGTCATTCACAGGAGAAAAATATGTAGATTTCGCAGGAGGAGATCAGGTGCCTTGTGAGGATCAGCCGATGAGTGGCTAATCAGTCACGCCCTGATCTGTTTCASCTGTCCTTGTGATTGTCTCCACCCCCTCCAGGTGTTGCTTATTTTCCTGGTGTATTTATCCCTGTGTTTCCTGTCTCTCTGTGCCAGTTCGTCTTGTATGTTCACGTCAACCAGCGTGTTTTTCCCGTGCGCCTGCTTTCTATTCTCTTTTACTAGTCCTCCCGGTTTTGACCTTTGCCTGTTTTTCTGGACTCCATTCCCGCCTGCCTGACCATTCTGCCTGCCCTGACCTCGAGCCTGCCTGCCATTCTGTACCTCTGGAACTCTGGACTGGTTTTGACCATAATACAAAATACAAAATAATACCATAATACAATACATAATACAAAAACAATTAGAAACATCTAAAGTGCTGAACTTTGTTTATTTTCCTGAACAAACCGCTCTGTCATAATCCACTCACACATTCACTCACACACACACCTCTCCATCAGGCTTGGGGCTTGMTATCAACAGAGATGCACCTCCCACTCACACTCTCTCTCTAAAAAAACAAATAGATTCAAAGCTGATCAATCGCTTTCCATTTGAGGATCAATATTTCTTTCACATAAGTTGTCTTCAAAATACTTGAGATTGTGATTTTTTCTGAAAGGGTTGTAAGGGAGATAAAAAAAACTGAAAACGTAAAAATGGTGCATTGTGGTTGATATGTTCTTTTAAAACAGTATTACCATTTTTTTTAATCGAGAAATATTGTGCTTTCGTGATCCGTATTAAGTTTTACAGAGTTTAAAACGGTAAAGCTGACAAATTGCACTCAGTGCTTTGAGCAGCGCTCTCCATAGACAGACTGGGAGAGCAGAGTGCCGACCACCCTATTAAACMAAGGTTAGCGGAGTAAAAGTTGGAATAAAACGCCACTCACCTTGATTCTTTCAGTGCTTGCCACAGTCTTCCCTGCTACCACTTCAGTCATGGTGAACTGCCGCTGCTGTGGGAACTGTTCTGACATTCTCATATGCTTTGCTGATTCGAAGTTACTGTTTGTCGACTTTCTCTTGTATCCAAAAACATTTGGAAATTGTTTCGCACGTTACTTTTGTTGGCAAATGAGATTGATTTCTACTCATTGTACTACCTATCAGCCATCAACAATCACCCATCATCATACGCTGACAGGCCAGGGGGAATTTTTTGTTGTTGGATTGGGCCATTTTCCGAAGGCACTGTATCTAGGAGATATATATTCAMGTTTTTGGRACACATATTTAACCCCTTATTTTTGTTGGCACAAACTACCTCCATACTTCCATTCATTTGTATGGGTTACCTTCAGACGAGTCCTGTCATAGAGCACAAAACTACCTCCATACTTCCATTCATTTGTATGGAGTTAACCTTTCAGACGACGTCCTGTCCGTAGAGCACAAAACTACCTCCATACTTCCATTCATTTGTATGGGTTACCTTCAGACGAGTCCTGTCGTATGAGCACAAAACCACTTCCATACTTCCATTCATTTGTATGGGTTACCTTCAGACGAGTCCTGTCGTAGAGCACACAACCCTCCATACTTCCATTCATTTGTATGGGTTACCTTCAGACGAGTCCTTGCGTAGAGCACAAAATACCTCCATACTTCCATTCATTTGTATGGGTTACCTTCAGACGAGTCTGTCGTAGAGCACAAACACCTCCATACTTCCATTCATTTGTATGGTTACCTTCAGACGAGTCCTGCGTAGAGCACAACACGACCTCCATACTTCCATTCATTTGTATGGGTTACCTTCAGACGAGTCCTGTCGTAGAGCACAACACGACCTCCATACTTCCATTCATTTGTATGGGTTACCTTCAGACGAGTCCTGTCTGGGAGCACAACACGACCTCCATACTTCCATTCATTTGTATGGGTTACCTTCAGACGAGTCCTGTCGTAGAGCAAAAAACTACCTCCATACTTCCATTAATTTGTATGGGTTACCTTCAGACGAGTCATTCGTAGAGCACAACACGACCTCCATACTTCCATTCATTTGTATGGGTTACCTTCAGACGAGTCTGTCGTAGAGCACAACACGACCTCCATACTTCCATTCATTTGTATGGGTTACCTTCAGACGAGTCCTGACGTAGAGCACAACACGACCTCCATACTTCCATTCATTTGTATGGGTTACCTTCAGACGAGTCCTGTCGTAGAGCACAACACGACCTCCATACTTCCATTCATTTGTATGGGTTACCTTCAGACGTGTCGTAGAGCACAACACGACCTCCATACTCCATCATTTGTATGGGTTACCTTCAGACGAGTCCTGTCGTAGAGCACAAAACTACCTCCATACTTCCATTCATTTGTATGGGTTACCTTCAGACGAGTCCTGTCGTAGAGCACAACACGACCTCTCCATACTTCCATTCATTTGTATGGTACCTTCAGACGAGTCCTGTCGTAGAGCACAAAACTACCTCCATACTTCCATTCATTTGTATGGGTTACCTTCAGACGAGTCCTGTCATAGAGCACAAAACTACCTCCATACTTCCATTCATTTGTATGGGTTACTTCAGACGAGTCCTGTCGTAGAGCACAAAACTACCTCATGACTTCCATTCATTGTATGTGTAACTTTCAGACCATCATGTTCGTGAGAGTCTCCCCTTACCACCATGGGGTCATGTTAGTTTGTAGCCCAAACGGTTTGGACGCTATAGACGTTTTCGTGAGAACACAGATTTTCAGGATGTCTCATGTTCTGACAAATACTGCTGTAGCTCCTCCACCTTCCACCGCAGATGCGAAAGGCCGATATCGGCGGATGTGGTGGATTGAGACGCAGCCCATACAAAAAAACATATCTCTAGTTTAAACTGACAGATATTGATGGGGATTTTTTTATTATGTTACTTAGATTGACGCATGGGTGCATCAATAGACTGTTAAGGTCCATTAAAATACCTTCAAGTGTTTGGAAATTAAACCCAAATAAACTGGTTACGCTGGATGCACACCAAGCAGCTAGCACACACTCTCATTACTCYGTTCACTGCCCTCACAATGGCCCAAGATTAAAATCTTGTTTGGGTCCAACCAAACACTGGCTCTTTGTCTACTCAAGGCAGATCTTTTAAGCTGCCCTAACAGAGAGGTGCCTATGATCGCACAGCAACCCCCCCTCTCTCTTTCTTTCTGTCTGAACATTGCGTTGAATCGCCCAATGTAACAACATCGCACAGATACAAATGAAAGACATTTGTCCWCTGGTGAGGATGGGTATGGATGAAGTACAACACAATATGTATTGGAGGAGTATTTGTCCTAATTTGGGAGGAGAACACTAGGGCCTAGATGACAAATGTGCTGCTCCATCTTAATTTGGCCCTATATGTTATTCTAGAGGGGGTCTGTCTTTGCTGAGGGGGGTGGGGAATAAGGAGAGACTAGGGAGTGGATGGAACAAGCCAGGGGGCTTAAGGGGAGACTGAAATGAAATCAGGGGCTTCATTCTGAGGGGCTTCATTCTGAGCAAGGCTTTTTGTTTCCATACCCAGTCCTTGGCTGATTAGACCTGCACAACCCTCTCCGCTCTGGGCTCCTAATAATTCCCAGCAACTCGGCGCTCCCAGGGAAGCATGGAAGCCATTTTGTCTCGACCTCTCATTACAACAAGCAAATATTTCCCCCATTTTGGATCAACATCTCATTACAACAAGCAAATATATTCCTGCAAATGGTCATGCCTTTTAATCCCCCATCTCTGTGTAACAAGTCTGGATGCTGCCTATCTGTCCCTCTCATGCCCCCATCATGGCCTGCACGTTTCCTGCCTGTTCTAAATAGCACGTCCTAATATTTACTTCCCCTTTCAAGCCCAGGCAGAGTAGGAGCTAGCCTGGTGCAGTCAGTTTGTTGAGGAGAGAAATTGATGCTCTCATTTATTCTGTTGCTGGAAACAAACATTTGTCCTTTCAGGGCCTGTGTGACTTTGCTGAGGGGAAGGGAGGGAGGGGAGGAGGAGGGAGATTGGGGGAGCTGTGGATTGACAGCGGCAGGCTCATTGGCCAGGTTCTTTTTTGTGTGATTGAGCACCCTCAGCTCAGCTCTCTGTGCTTACAAAGGGAGAGAGAGTGCCAGGGACTGTTGCACAAAACACCAACGGTGGGACCAAACTTAATACTGTGCATATGTACAAATATGTGTGTATGTGTGTATGTGTGTGAATACCGGTCACACATACGGGACTACTAGTAATATATACTGATATGTCTGTGTGGTAGTCATCTAAATCAATTGGATATGATTCTCACACCAACCCCAGCCACTGACACAGTTTGTGTGTGTGGCATTGGATGACACACTAGCTTTGTTTAAAGACAGTCAATGATTAAAGAAAACTCTAGTCTTCAAAAGGCGGTTTCAGTCGGCTGTCAGCTGCAGCCAAGGCTGTGTTACTGTATCCAATAGCTATTAAATAAACACAGGCAATACAAAAGACATCTGCTGTGTTCAATAGGTCAGAGTAGAGTGATCGATGGTAGTACAGCGGAAGGCAACTCTACAGAGGCTGTTGAATTGGATTGGATTTTATATGGGTAAAAATAATACATACATCAACAAGACATGTATTTGAACCCAGAGGATAGCACATAAAACTCATTTTCAAAGTGGTCCTCGGTGGTAGAGCAGCACGAAGGAACCAGGCATGGGTCTGATTGGGCAGGCTGAGGCAGTGTTGTGTATATAAGCAGGCTCTGAGATACTGCCATACCCCCCTTTACTGCAGTTAAGTTAGACAGATGAAGACTTTGACATAGGATTCATTAAAGAATTTATTTCCAAAACGGTATATCCACACATTTTTCACATTTGTGTTTTTTCATCAGAAATGATTGCTTATGGGGACCTTTATGTGTATATATAATATTACTGTATAATATTATATAATATTACTATTACATTTTTTATGTGTATTAGAATTGGTTTTGTTGCAAAACGCTATACACTGAGTATATAAAACATTAAGAACACCTGGTCTTTCCATGACATAGACTGACCAGGTGAATCCAGGTGAAAGCTATGATCCCTTATTGATTTCACTTGTTAAATCCACTTCAATCAGTGTAGATGAAGGGGAGGAGACAGGTTAAAGAAGGATTTTTAAGTCTTGAGACAAGAATTGTGTATGTGTGCCATTCAGAGGGTGAAGACAAAAGATTTAAGTGCCTTTGAACGGGGTATGAAAGTAGGTGCCAGGCGCACTGGTTTATGTCAAGAACTGCAACGCTGCTGGATTTTTCACACTCAACATTTTCACGTGTGTATCTAGAATGGTCTACCGCCCAAAGGACATCCAGCCAACTTGCCACAACTGTGGGAAGCATTGGAGTCTATATTCGCTGTGGAACGCTTTCAACACCTTTTAGTGTCCATGCCCGATGAATTGAGGCTGTTCTGAGGGCAAAAGGGTGGGGTGCAACCCTATATTAGGAAGGTGTTCCTAATGTTTGGTATACTCAGTGTATATCCATTGTGTAGCTGGAATGGAATGTTCGTATACTGTATATTTAACATATAAATTCAACAYATCATGAATCTAGCCTCATGCTATAGTGTTTGGTTAGAGTTAGACCTCATCCCAAATGGCACCCTATTCCCTATATAGTGGAGTACTTTTGACCACAATTCTTGAATTAAAAAAAAAAATATTTGTTACATTTGTTTGTGTAAAACCTTGCAGTGCTACTTTTTTCTCTAAGAGTGGGGCAGATATATCTAGTTTTGCAACAAAATGTGATTGTTTGTCTCTCGGAAATGAAACCATGTAGTGATAGGTTTCAAACAAAYACATGTCTGTCATTTAACAACCCCATGCCATGATTAGATGGGGGGAAAACACATGATCTCTTTCATAGGTTCTTTAAAGAAAAAGAGTGAATTTGACAACATTTCTGAAAATGGATATATAGTGTTTTGGAATGAAACTCTTCAATTACTTAAGGCCAAGGAAGGATTTTACTTTTTCTTTCCCTCTATTTCTTTTCGCATCTCTCCATCTTTTTTTCATCTGTGTCGGAACCAGATTTTTGCAAACTGTTGCGTCCCATCTCCAGGGAGTTTTTATCCCGGCGCACAGTGAATTCCGACATGAACTCCTTTTCCCTTTGGAATTTACATCAATACTCACAGAAACAGTGTCATGTTCGCAATAAGATTCATGGCTTTGCTGCATCCAGAGAGACACGAGAAATGAACTGCATTCCCAGCAGGCCATAAAAGCGTTTTGTCTTGTGTACAAAGATTTGAAACGACAGCTTTATAACATGATTGAGACTTACTAGAATATTATTTTTGGCGTTGGCACTGATGAGGATATAACTCAGTTTCAGAGTTTTTCCCTTATGAATGCCAACCTCTAAAATGACATTAAAGCACCTTGCTCAGTGTTTATCTACCTATTTTTGTACCAGTGACTGGCGCCAAACTATGATTATCCTCTTTGGAGGGAGGACAGCTTTGATTAAAACTACATTTAGAAATGTAATAGTTTGCTGTCAGGTATCTGAGGGACCGGTCAGATACATCAAAGAAATTAGGTTTGAGAAACACTGAACTAGCTCGACCATAAAGTTATTGTGAAAGATCCTTGAGACTGGACCCAAGGTTCCATGGCCCTTTAACATGAGTTTGACAGAGCAGACTCAGAGCACTTCAGTCCGTGATGGACGGCCTCAGCACGTAGGCACTCACACTTCTCTTCAGCCTGCCAACTGGAGATTATCATTACAGCCTCGGCTCCTGCCCCCCCCCCCCCCGAAGGATTCGGGGACCGGTGGCTGGTGCCAACATTCCAGCCTAGTGGTCGTTTTGTTGGATGGATTTCCTGAAGGCTTTCATGCCAGCGTGGCACTTGTGATCCACAATTACTGCTCTGCTGCCTCTGTAATCACTGCCTATGACAGGTGGAAAAGACCAGGGGCATTCCAGAAATGGACCTGCCAAACAATGGCTGTTCTAACCTGGCTTTCACATACCACTCCACTCGCTCCCTACGGTCAACGGTCAATCACTATAAAGTGCCACCTGTTTCTGCACATAGGCTTTGAATTTTTTGGGGCCAACCTTTGTTTAACCAAATTATGATGGATACATTTTTGGCCCTATCAAGGAGTGAGGGAAAGCAGATAAAGTTTTAAAAATCTGAGAGACAAAAGCCGATTTCACTGACTAGACTACAGGATGCTGAGCATCAGGAGGACTCCCATTGGCCCTGGCTCTACAGCCAGTTCACTGTAGTCTAAATAAAACAAAATTGAGATCACAGCTATCAAGCAATTACATAAAGCAACACATGTAGATGTCGTGCTCAGCCCTGTTAGATACTGTACRTAGGGGCCAAAGCTTTGAGATACGTGTGATCGTCTGAAGTTTAGCTGCACATCTTTGACCACACAATGGCCTCATTAGGAAATTAGATCATGTTTAGAACAGTCTACATCAACTCTACAATGAAGTGCAGCTGCGTGTCCGGCCTTTATCTTGGTTAGGAATCCGACTGGGTTAAAGCCTATCTGAGAGGACAGGGAGACAGCACTGGTAATGACCGGCTGCTGCTCAGGTCAGGCTGATCTATGAGGGAGATGTACTGCTGCCTCCAGAAAGGACCTGTTAAAGGGAGGTCAACAGAGACTGACAGAGATAATATCTAGGGTAGGATTCTATCTGGGGTAACATAAGGGACTGGTAAAAATATAAAAGTTTGCAGACTGAGTGAGGACAGATACTTAAGAGATACTTAAGAAATACTTAAATGTTTTCATTGCAAAATAATGTTTGATCAGATATGAGCTCTCTGCCAGACATTTCAAATGGTTGCTTGTGTTATTGACCTCTGTGGTATTTCTGAGGAGGAGGTTGTTGGAGGGTGTTACACAGAATGGAATGTGCTATGCTTGGTGGCGTATACTGATTTTTCACAGATAGCAGGGATATCTATCTCTCACTCACTCTCATCACCAGTTTTTTTCTCTCTCGCTCTGGTTGTGTGTGTATATGGAGTGTCTGCTCTGGTTGGTTGTTCCTCACACACATTTGCTATCTCCCAATAGCACCACACTTCTCTCTATCCTCCTCTCTATTCTGTCACCTGGTTTGTATTGGGTGGGGGTCAGAGCACAGATGCCAGTTAAATGGCCTTAAGAAAGCCTGATTAGCACCGGGAAAAAAGGGTCTGGAGATTATTTGGACCCTGTTGATAGAACGAGGGGGAGAAATCCTGGGCTGCATTCATGAATACATTTCAAAGCCTACACGCTCGTCCAGCACAGGCCAGCAAAGATCTCTTTTCAATGGTACGGTTCTTCCATATAGGAAAGCTAAGGAGTGTGTAGCTGCTGTGTGTTCTAGGAATATACCACACTCACTTCTCTGCTGGTGCTGGGTCAATGCGAATTTGTTCTACATTTTTAAGAATCAGAGATTATTTTGTCTGTCTAGGGATTAGGGAAATGATGAATACACTTCATTTTGTTTTTGTTAGAAATGCCTAAGAATCAAGAAGTTCCAGGTGAGGATATTCGATTTGAAGTACCTTGGCATCATACTTGATTCCAACCTCTCTTTTAAAAAACAGGTAAAAAAGGTACTCAAATAACCAAATTCAAATAACTAATTTCCGATTCATTCGAAATTGTTTGACTACAGAGGTAGCGAAACTGTACTTCAAATCGATGATACTCCCCCACTTAACATAATGCCTTGACTAGTTGGGCCCAAGCTTGCTGTACAACATTAAAACCTATTCAGTCTGTCTACAAACAGCGCTCTCAAAGTGGCTTGATAGGAAGCCCAATAGCCATCATCACTGTTACATCCTCAGAAAGGCATGAGCTCCTGAGTTGGAAAAATCTTTGTCAATACACCGACGCATGTCTTGTATTCAAAATCCTAAATGGCCTGACTCTCCCTCCACTCAGTACTTTTATTAAACAGAAAACCAAACCCATGGCAGCAGATCACAAGGTCTGCCATGAGAGGTGACTGTATAGTTCCCTTAAGAAAAAGCACTCTTAGTCAATCTGCCTTCTCTGTGAGAGCTTCCCATGTCTGAACACACTGCCACCAGAACACACAACTGTACCACCTTTCACACTTTCACAAAAAACAATGAAGACACAGCTAAATGTGCCAATCAGATTGTGAACATAATCCCTGCTGTGTATTGTCACTTTCCATGTTGACTGTAGCTTGTGGTGTGGAACACTGTTGCGGTTATGTATTTTGTTTTGTTGCTTTTTTGCGCTATTGCTCAGTCTGTGTGCTATGGTGTTGCTTGTCCTATGTGCTGCTGCATGTGCTCACTGTCATTGATTGTGTCTGTATTGTTATAGTAATTGTTTTTAATAACCTTCCCAGGGACTGCGGTTGAAAATTTTTGCTTAACTTCAGCCTGGAGGAAAATAAAAGCAAACCAAACTCTGAGTAGGTAGACAATGTTCCTCCATGGCGATAGTCAAGCGGCAAGGGTTCAATTGCTCACAGAATGTGTGTCTCTCTCCAACCCCCCAGAGGAGTGCAGCGAGGTTACTGAGTGCACTGAGAGAGACTGAGGGCACATAGGCTACAATGCTGAGCTTTGCGAGGGGCACCACCTGCACAAGGGAGAGGTCATATTTGTAATGATTCTCAGAGCTTTGGATGGACTACTTTGAGACAGGGAGTATGATGGGCGTTGGTAGAGAAAAGTAGAGCATTGTGTATGTTTGATCCCTGCCAGGAGAGAGAGAGAGAGAGAGAGAGGAGAGAGAGAGAGAGAGAGAGAGAGAGAGAGAGAGAGAGAGAGAGAGAGAGGAGAGAGGAGAGAGAAGAGAGAGAGAGAGAGAGAGAGAGACGAGAGAGAGAGAGAGAGAGAGGAGAGAGGAGAGAGAGGAGAGAGAGAGGAGAGAGAGAGGAGAGAGAGGAGGAGAGAGGAGGGATGAGAGAGAGGAGAGAGATGAGAGAGAGAGATGATGATGAGATAGGAAGAGAGAGATGAGAGGAGAGAAGAGAGAGAGAGAGGAGAGAGAGATAAGAGAGAGAGATGAGGAGGATGAGAGAGACGAGATGGAGAGATTGAGAGAAGAGAGAGAGAGAGAGAGAGAGAGAGAGAGAGAGAGAGAGAGAGAGAGAGAGAGAGACTCGTTTAGCCTTGAAGCTGCAGAGGGCATGAGGGTCCTGGTCCTACATGAAAGGATCTGATTATCGCTTCTATCATCGTCCACTCTCTCAGAATGCCCCTTTTGATGTCCGCCCTTGATTATTTGTTTGTTTCTTGGCTTGTGTTTTGATGCTGATAGCTGGTTTGGCTTGTGGCTGTTTGTAGTATTTCTCATCTCTCTCCTCACTCGACATGCATGACGTGTTTGAATGGAATGTTTAGATTGGACTGTATGAAGAAGAATAAGATACAGGCATACATCTGGAGTAAGTCTCTTAAGTTCTCTATTATTGGAGTGGCACTGATCCTTTACATAACCAGTATCAGATATGTATTACTGATGGTTCACAGGCTGTGACAGACTGCATTTGTTTTGGTTAAAACATTGTCTAATTGTGAGGCAAATCTCTCCTGCCAGAACCAATTACCAGACTAATGATTGGTGTCGCTAATAAAGCTCAATGATTCAAAAACACGTTCTTTTTCAAACTCTGACTTCACGGGACAGGATGGGCCTTCTGCACTTCATCCAATGCATGTCTGAGCTGTCTTTCCTCCAGAAGCACATATGGCTAATGATCATCCAGGCGCAGCTCCCCTCCACCCACCAACCGCCCCCACTGCCTTCCACCCCCTGCCTGCCAAACACAGCCAAGAGGATATGTCTGACAGACATCAAATCCACAGGCTTTCCTCGTCTCTCTCAATGAAAATACCCTAGAGGGAAGAGAACTGAGCCGGGACATTAAAAAGGTAGTGTAGGAAAAAAATAAGTAATCCATGTATTTATTTTCAAAGATGGTAGTTTATTTTGTTTTCTACCTAGAACAGTTGTTTCCTTTCCTCCCCATGTGATGGCCTCTGCTATCTCTTTCTCTCTCATTTCTTTGTGGTCCTGCTCTCAATGCTCTACTGACCTTGCACTTTCCTCTTTTTTGTTCCAGTGCTGGGTTGGTATTGCAGCTGGGCTCGCTGCACTGSCTCCTGCCTTTCTGCACATAGGTCATTTCCTGTGGCCCCCTCTGCCCTTTCTCTGTCTGACAGTGCCTCTAATCCCTCTGGCTGCATACTACTTCTCACTGCAGCTCCAGTGCCGGCCCAATCACTCTGCCCCAGCCGGTGCTGCCCCAGCCCGCTATGCCAGGTATTCACATTACTCTCCAGCTCGGAATAACCACTGCCTACACCCGGCCCACATCAACCCAACACTGGGAGAGCAGGAATAATGTGCGCAGAAAGATGTGGTACTGACATGTGTATATGTAAATGTGTCTGAAAGGGATAGAATAAAGAAAGAGTTATTTGATTTAGGTTCACAGTTGGGTGAAAAAAATGTATGCCCTTAAGTAGATTACTTTTTTGCAAACCAATTAGTTTCCCACGTTGATTCAATGCCATCGCATTGATTTTTGGGGTTGAAATGGTGTAGAAACAACATTGATTCAACTAGCTTTTGCCAAGTGGGCAAACACTGGAACAAGACCTTACCCCAAGGCACAAAATATTGTCTCACGAGACTGTGATGCAGAGATAACTCACTGTCTAACCCATAGTGATCTGATACACAGTTGACTAGTAAATATAAACCATATAACCCGGTAGAGAGGTCTGATAGACAGATGAACTCTGTAAAGGCTAATCCATAGTGACATGTTAACGCCACAGCGGCTCCCTCCCCTCTCAGTGAGAGAAAGTTTCCCCAGCGTGAGGAGGCGGGGTGCGGTACAATTCCTGATTTACTGCCACCCTAATGTGGAGCAGAGCTTTGAGAGAGACTCAAGGGGGCCTGTGACGCACCCTAACCCCCCTTCCCCGTCCCTCTCCTCACTCTATCTCATCACCCTCAATATGAAAGAACACTGACAATGTTCTGTTTTCACCCACTGGTCAGCAGTGGCAGATTTCCTCTACTGTAATGCATTGGGCTGGTGTCAGGTGCCTAGAGCCGACACACGTCCATTCTGGTTCAGCTGGTTCGTTTGCTTTGGGGAGCTGATCAATGAAAAGAGGATGTTGAGCCTCAAAAGAGATGCAAGGTCAAAGAGATGTTTGTTTGCGTGTGAAACAAAACAATGAATTATCAAAGTATCAACATTTCAGTGTAAACCTTGTTGTCCTTTCTTCTAATAGTATCCACATTAATGTACACAGAGAGATTCGATGGAGGCGGGATATAGCCTATTCCGTAAACATTTATACCGTCAATTAAAACCATATTTCATTTCATACAGTTGTTTATGCCGGGTAATGCTGGAGTCACACACCAAGCCATGCAATTTCCCCCGTCTCTTCATCCATCTGCTGTGACAGCTAGACTCAGCATAGCACAAATACAAACTAAATATTTACTCTCCTTCTTGTTCCTCATGGTGACCTCCTCCTCTCCTCTGATTCTCTCTCAGCAGGAGCCAATACGTTCATTTCAGGAATCATTAAAAAGTATTATTTGGCAAGAGCACTTGCTCGACTACTTTCCTGGTCTCTTTAGCCCTTTTCTGTCATGTCATCTCTTATTACTGTACTTCCAGTTCAATGGTGTTTATGCTAAAACTGTGTATTGCTGTGGTTATCAGTTCAGAATCTTCACACATACATCAAATCTCACAACGGTTTGAGATAGTTGGCATGATAGAATAAAAGCAGTTTAACTGAGGGGAGAAATGTTTTTGCGTAATTCATCTCAGCAAATCTAATTCTTCTCCATTTTCCAAGTATTTCATCTGTTTCCAAGTATTACATCTGTTTCCAAGTATTGCAGAAATACTAATTGTAAGAGTTGTGACTTGTTTTCCCAAAAGAGACAACGTTTTGATAGAAAACCCCAGACTGCTTGTAGGGCCACATACAAAACTCGTCTTTCATCTCCATGGCAACTGAAACACTTCAAGATGGCCACTCTGTGAGAACAATTCACACTTGTCCATAATCACATGACCTGWCATGACCACCTCTCCTCAAAGGCCCTGTCCTGGAGAGGCTGCTTTGAAAGCTGGGCACTAAATAAAATGACATCGGAGGACATTACTGCCACCAAATATTGCAGCGAACACAGGGGGAAAAAAACAGACTATTCTGGCATTTTCAAGTGTGACAATTGTGGAAGAACCATTAACCCTACTCTAAAATGCCTCTCCATTCATCTCAATTTGAATGTGCTACTGGACTCAATTCAAGAAATATCTAGATGAATGTAGCCTACATCAAAGATGGTAAAGAACACAATGGGATTATTAAATGCCAAGAAGAATAATACTGGTGGGACAATCCTGCACAAAACAGAGATCTCATCTACTTCTGAGCAAAACATAACACTCCATATCACTTCTTCTTCTAAAGAGTTTCCTTTCAAGTGTTTGTGGACTTCACTGCAATTTAAAGGATAAGGCCTCATTTCTGAGTCAGTTTGCAAAATTATTTTCCAATAATATACTCTCCTCCGCAAACACCCCAATAAAACTGAATTTTGTCTGTCCCATTTTCTCTTTCCTTCCCAACAGCGATGGTATATCAGCCAGCAACAGGGGGGTTTGTTTCCCTGTGACCCAGAGTCATAGCATTTGATGTGGGCGTGAGATGTAGCCCTAGCCTTGTGGTCCTCTACAACAAAGAGGTTTTATTGGAGTCACCTCTCATTTTATAGTGGAAGAGCTGAACCGGCCTGGACACCGTGATCTCTTGTCCTGGTGGGGTTACAAGGTGAGGGCTGCTCTGCTAACCTTACCCTAACCCAACAGGCTCTGAGGGGTCAGTCCTACCCAGCAGGGTGGCACAGTGGCAGGCCAACACATTCCTCCAGGTTGGGTTCTATGGGCTGGGGATGTGGCTGTGGCCCATCTCTGGTTACTGATCAAAGCCAGGTCTGGTACCCAGCCAGGCCTGTCCATGGCACACAGCAGGACAGAGGCAACAGGGTCACACTGAGATGCTCAGAAAAGCCCAGGGTGTCCCTGAATTTGTCAGCTAATTACAGATTTGTGTTTGAAGAGGAAAGCAGCATGTGTGGTGTGGTGTGTGTGTGTTGTGTGTGTGTGTGTGTGTGTGTGGTGTGTGTGTGGTGTGTGTGTGTGTGTTGTGTGTGTGTGTGTGTGTGTGTGTGTGTTGTGTGTGGTGTGTGGTGGTGTGGTCAGGGGGTGTGTGTGTCAGGGTGTGTGTGTGTGGGTGGCTGGGTGACTGAGTGAGTGACTACCAGACAGTGAAACGGCAGCAGATCAGAGAATTCTTGATATTTTGGTCAAGGGCATTATTTTAAAAAGCCTTCATTTAATTTTAGTCTCTCTGGCAGCCCTTGACTGCAGTGTTACATCATGCACAGTCCTTCCGTGACCTATTATTAGTTGCAGGGAGGGGATCCAGTCTCAGAGTCAGACAGACAGCCACAATCAGTCCTGACATTTAGCTGTCGCCTCTGGTTAACTCTGATCACAGGTCACATCAAGGTCATCCCACATACTCAATACAGTGAAACATTGTAGTCACTTTACCCACATGTGGTATTCAGCAGTAACAACAGGTGTTGTAACTACACTAAACAAAAATAAACGCAACAAGTAAAGTGTTGGTTTCCATGTTTATGAGCTGAAATAAAAGATCCCAGAAATGTTTCACACACAAAAAGCTTATTTCTGTCAAATTTTGTGCACAAATTGTTTATATCCCTGTTAGTGAGCATTTTTCTTTCGCCAAGATAATCCATCCACCTGACAGGTGTGGCATATCAAGAAGCTGACTAAATAGCATGATCATTACACAGGTGCACCTTGTACTGGTGGCAATAAAAGGCCACTCTAAAATGTGCAGTTTTGTCACACAGCACAATGCTACAGATGTCTCAAGTTTTTAGGAACTGTGCAATTGGCATGCTGACTGCAGACATGTCCACCAGAGCTGTTGCCAGATAATTTAATGTTCATTTCTTTACCAGAAGTCGCCTCCAATGTCATTTTAGAGAATTTGGAAGTACGTCCAACCTGCCTCACAACCTCAGACCATGTGCATGGCGTTTTGTGTGTGTGCGAGCGGTTTGCTGATGTCAATGTTGTGAACAGAGTGCCCCATGGTGGCGGTGGGGTTATGGTATGGACAGGCATAAGCTACAGACAACAAAAACAATTGCATTTTATCAATGGCAATTTGATTGCACATAGATACCGTGATGAGATCCTGAGGCCCACTGTCGTTTCATTCATCCATCGCCATCACTTTATGTTTCAGCATGATAATGCGCGGCCCCATGTCGCAAGGATCTGTACACAATTCCTGGAAGCTAAAAATGTCCCAGTTCTTTCATTGTCTGCACACACCAGAAATGCCACCCATTGAGCATGTTTAGGACACTTTGGATTGACGTGTACGACAATGTTCCTGTTCCCGCCAACATCCAGCAACTTCGCACAGCCATTGAAGGGGAGTGGGACAACATTCCACAAGCTACAATCAACAGCCTGATTAACTTTATGCTAAGGAGATGTGTCACGCTGCATGAGGCAAATGGTGGTCACACCAGTTACTGACTGGTTTTCTGATACACGCCCCTACCTTTTTTTAAGGTAAGTCGCTCTGGATAAGAGCGTCTGCTAAATGACTTAAATGTAAATGTAATGTACTGTATCTGTGCCCAACAGATGCACATCTGTATTCCCAGTCATGTGAAATCCATAGATTAGGGCCTAATTTATTTACTTCAATTGACTGATTTCCTTATATGAACTGTAACTTATTAAAATCTTTGAAATCGTTGCATGTTGAGTTATATTATTGTTCAGTATATATCTACTCTAAACTGATCAGCAACCTTGTGCTAGTGAAGTTGGTTACAAGAACACAAACGTCTCAAAGTCCTTTGTTAATTTTGTTCTTCTCATTTTTGTGGGTCTTTTAAGTGAAACCCATGCCCAAGGCCAGAGACAGCAAGTCAAGATGGCTGCAGAAGGCCCTTCCCCTCTGCTGCTCTGTTCTGTGTGGAGGATACCCAAACCACACCAGAGTGCTGTTTTTGATCAGTCACTTTGCATTACCTCTCACCAGTCCAGGGGCTGGGGGCTGGGGGCTGTGTGTCCATCCAGGGGGCCTGGGAGAGCTCAGTAGACCCTGGGTGTCTGGACACAGAGACAAGGTTGACCTGTTGGTCAGATGGAAAGCTAGAGGGGCTGAATAGTCCTATAGCAATTGTTCAACTAGCCTCCTGTGGTAGCACACATATATGTACAGGAGCAGTCAAAAGTTTGGACACACCTACTCGTTCAAGGGGTTTTCTTTATTTTGACTATTTTCTACGTTGTAGAATAATAGTGAAGACATCAAAACGATGAAATAACACATATAGAATCATGTAGTAAGCAAAAAAGTGTTAAACATCAAAATATACTTTCGATTTTAGATTCTTCAAAGTAGCCACCCTTTGCCTTGATGATAGCTTTGCACACTCTTGGCATTCTCTCCACCAGCTTCACCAGGAATGCTTTTCCAACTGTCTTGAAGGAGTTCGCACATATGCAGAGCACTTGTTGGCTGCTTTTCCATCACTCTGCGGTCCAACTAATCCTAAACCATCTCAATTGGGTTGAGCTCGGGTGATTGTGGAGGCCAGGTCATCTGATGCAGCACTCCATCACTCTCCGTCTTGGACAAATAGCCCTTACACAGCCTGGGAGTGTGTTGTGTCATTGTCCTGTTGAAAAACAAATGATAGTCACACTAAGCGCAAACCATATGGGATGGCGTATTGCTGCAGAATGCTGTGGTAGCCATGCTGGTTAAGTGTCCCTTGAATTCTAAATAAATCATTGACAGTGTCACAAAGACACGGTGGTTGGAACCAAAAATCTAAAATTTGGACTCATCAGACCAAAGGACAGATTTCCACCGGTCTAATGTCCATTGCTCATGTTTCTTGGCCCAAGCAAGTCTCTTCTTCTTATTGGTGTCCTTTAGTAGTGGTTTCTTTGCAGCAATTCGACCATGAAGACCTGATTCACTTAGTCTCCTCTGAACAGTTGATGTTGAGATGTGTCTGTTACTTGAATTCAGTGAAGCATTTATTTTGGCTGCAATTTCTGAGGCTGGTAACTCTAATGAATGTATCCTCTGCAGCAGTGGTAACTCTGGGTCTTCCTTTCCTGTGGCTGTCCTCATGAGAGCCAGTTTCATCACAGCGCTTGATGGTTTTTGCGACTGCACTTGAAGAAACTTTCAAAGTTCTTGACATTTTCCGGGCTATCTTCTGTATTCCACCCCTACCTTGTCACAACACATCTGATTAGTCAAACACATTAAGAAGGAAAGAAATTTCACAAATTAATTTTTAACAAGGCACACATGTTGATTGAAATGCATTCCAGGTGACTACCTCATGAAGCTGGTGGACAGAATGCCAAGAGTGTGCAAAGCTGTCATCAAGGCAACGGGTGGCTACTTTTAAGGATCTCAAATATAAATCTATTTTGATTTGTTGTCACGTTAGTCATAATGATGAGATCAAGGCACAGCGTGATTTGAATACATTCTTCTTTATTTATACGAAGAACACTAAACAAACTATCAAAATAACAAAACAAACATGAACGCTATAAGACACGAGTGCTGACATGCAACTACATATATACAATAACCACCAAAACCAAAATGGAAAATGGCAACCTAAATAGGATCCCCAATCAGAGACAACGATAAACAGCTGTCTCTGATTGGGAACCAATTCAGGCCACCATAGACCTACAATATGCCTAGACTAACAAACACCCCTAGACATACAAAAACCCTAGACAGGACAAACAAGCATACCCACCCTCGTCACACCCTAACGTGACCAAAATAAAACAGAAAAAATAGATAACTAAGGTCAGGGCGTGACATTTGTTTAACACTTTTTTGGTTACCACATGATTCCATTTGTGTTATTTCATAGTTTTGATGTTTTCAGTATTATTCTACAATGTAGAAAAAAGTATAAATAAATAAAAACCCTTGAATGAGTAGATGTCCAAACATTTGACTGGTACTGTATACTGGCAAACCTTTAATCAACATGAAAAGCCAAAACACTGTCAGATCAATTGTTATACAAAAATGTCCCTTGGCTATGCTATCTAGCTTGGCTAAAACTGCACACCAGGGGTAAATTCCCTGTACATTCCCCTAGGTTGACCCTTCCCACCCTGGGGGGGATTTTGCATGAATCCCCCAATGGGAGAGTGATGGCCTGGAGAGGTGTGTTGTGTTGTTATTGAACCGACAACCAACAGCCCATATTCAACTTTAGCTTTCTTAAGGATCCAGAAAATCTCAAGCTATATCAGACTGTTCATCAAAGTTAGCTCTTTTTCTGGAACAGTCTTGGTCACTGGGGGAACTGAACAGAGCCATGGTCACTGGGGGGAACTGAACAGAGCCTTGGTCACTGGGGGGAACTGAACAGAGCCTTGGTCACAGGGGGAACTGAACAGAGCCTTGGTCACAGGGGTAATTGAACAGAGCCTTGGACACTGGGGGGACCTGAACAGAGCCTTGGTCACAGGGGGAACTGAACAGAGCCTTGGTCACTGGCGGAACTGAACAGAGCCTTGGTCACAGGGGTAATTGAACAGAGCCTTGGACACTGGGGGGACCTGAACAGAACCTTGGTCACAGGGGGAACTGAACAGAGCCTTGGTCACTGGCGGAACTGAACAGAGCCTTGGNGGAACTGAACAGAGCCTTGGTCACTGGGGGAACTGAACAGAGCCTTGGACACTGGGGGAACTGAACAGAGCCTTGGTCACTGGCGGAACTGAACAGAGCCTTGGACACTGGTGGAACTGAACAGAGCCTTGGACACTGGGGGAACTGAACAGAGCCTTGGTCACTGGTGGAACTGAACAGAGCCTTGGACACTGGGGGAATTGAACAGAGCATTGGTCACTTCGCTGGGGGAACAGAACAGAGCCTTGGTCACTGGGGGAATTGAACAGAGCATTGGTCACTTCGCTGGGGGAACAGAACAGAGCCTTGGTCGCTGGGGGAATTGAACAGAGCATTGGTCACTTCGCTGGGGGAACAGAACAGAGCCTTGGTCGCTGGGGGAATTTAAAAGCGGCCTGCGTTCACAGAGTTGTGCTCTGCTGCTCTGTTGCCTGGGGCCTGTTGTGTTGCTCAAGACACAGCTATTTAGTGTCATCAAACCAAATATATAGGTCCTAATGGTATGGTAGAAATGATGTGTCATAAATCAGGCAGGGTGAAGAGGAGAAGAATAACTCCCAGCATGACATGGTAGCCGTTTAGAATATTCACAAGGTTTTCGAGTGGAACTTTGCAAACCGCAACCTGAATGACATCATTCCGCTGTAAAATTGGTTTGATGTTTGTTTGAGTTGAGTGTGCATGTGTGATTCACAAGAAGCACTTTTTGAGGATAAGAGTTTATTTTCTGAAAGTTGTTATGGAAAGAGCTTCCAACCCTTTGGCTATAGTCAGTGTGATTGTGTGGTTGTGTAGTTATAGTCAACTGGCTAGAGTCAGTGTACCAACGTGTCTGTTTGAGGGGAGTCCATTGGTGGGTAAAAGGGGTGTGTTAAGTACATTATAAATAACATACCCTGTCTACCCACATTTATGTAAATGTGAAATCTACTGAATATTCTATAGACAAAATAAAATAATATCTGTGGGCTAAACTGTTAAATCTATACATAACTCGGGTGTGAAAGAAACTGGAATTTTAGGAATAACAATGGTTTTCTAATAAGTCTGAGAATCTGGATCAAATTAATAAAGACTTTCAAAAAATACAAATTACATGTATTTCTAGCATCTAGTTGTGCACTTTAAACACTGTAAATCAGTGTAAATCCTGCATCCTGTAAAGTATGGGCCATGTCATATTCTTTTAAGTACAGACACTCAAGTACGTATTATCCAAGTCAGGGTTGTGTGTTGACCTAAGGCACAGTAAAATAAGCCTGGTTTAGTTATAACACTGCTCGGACAGGATGATGTGGATGATATTTAACAGTTTCCATGGTAATCATCATAATGAGTGTACCATTTCTCAAGAAAGATGTGCCCTACACTTCAGATGGTATTCAGGACCTAGCTATGTCTCAAAATGCAAAGTACACTACTTTTGTGTGCCTGCCACATAGGCTGCCTTGTCTTGCTTAATCCTTTACTTCAAAAAGCTGTTAAGTTTGTTTTTGTCAGAAGAAGAATGGTTTAAATCCATGGCAGTATGTTATGTCTTGAGAGAAGCTGGGCTCTGTTAAGCTCCGTTGTTTGAACAAGAGGCCCCATGTGTGTGTGGATGGACATTTATGGAGAAGCTTGATGAAGACTGTCGGCCATTACGGGTCTTTGGTTTCAGGTCACAGCCCTGTATGGACATATACTGCAGGGGGCTGATAGGCTCCCCGCCCGCCTCAAGAGCCCAGGGGTCAGAGGTCAACCACATCAATGCTGTCATGTGACCTCCCCTCCTTGACTCTTGAAACACCTCACCTTACTAGCCCATATCTCTGGCATCAAGCACCGGCCACACCCCAGAAGGAGCTCCGCCTGGTACAGTACTAGGTCCCCAGAGATACGAACATGCAGGGAATGGAGGCAGTTCGGAACTGAAATCTGCTTAAAAATTCCATCAAACCATCAAAAAATATATGTAAAATATTTCTATAACTATTTATACACATACTGTACGTTTCTGACATGCTTTCAGCAAATGAAAACACACAAGCAATGATCTACAGCCTTATCTACCTTGCCTTAATTTGGCCTCAACTACTGTGTACCCTGACATCTCACGCCATTCCAGCCTGTACTGACGGCGTCTTGTCTTCACCCTGCTGCCTTGCCTTGCCTTCTCTCAGTTCCCTGCTGGCTGAGAGGAGAGCTTAGAAATGTAATTACTAGAAAAGGAATTCCCATTCATGTCAATATTCTGAAAATGAAATAATTAGATAACCGTGGAACAGCTTCAAAATGGCTTCTACTGAAACAAGACCACAACAGTCAAAGTGAATTGTCTGGTCACATTTAAAGCTTGTCTGAAACTCCTCATCAAAAAACCTCAACTTTATTCCCTGTGCTCCACAACAACACAATGTGAAACTGATCAACTGAAGCAATTGAGCCTCACAGTTGTCATGCATAAGTGAGAACTGGCCTCAACTGTATTAAACAAAACACTTTGAAGAAAACCTGTTTTGAAACACATTGAAATGTTCAGTCTCACACTAAGCCTGGTAATGATACTTCTTTGAATGGAAGTCCTTGAGAAATGTGAGTGATCAAATTAAGATCCTACATCTGTAACGAACATGGTGCTGCTCTTAAAGTCCGAACATGTCATGTTTGTGACTTGTCATTACATTCCCCAAGCAAGCAAGCAGGCATTCATCCAACCACTTGACCTCAAGGAGAAACTGCTTTGTTCTCACTCAACATAAATCCCCCCCCCCCCTCCACCATGTTACAGGATCTGTTAATAATTTACAGGACGTACAATAATAAATCACCAAAGCAAGAATGCAGAGCCATGAAACCATGGCACTCCAGTTCTTTGATGGAGCAGATAGGGGCATTCGATTTCACAAACATTCCACTACTGAGCTTTAAAGGCGGAATACATTGAATAATTCCAAAAAACATGTATTTGATGTGGAAGTGTGGATCACGCAATCTCATACAACAAAGGAGATAGCTCTGATCGATAAAAGTGTTAAAGAGAAAGCTCGCTTTTGTGGCCAACCATTTCAAACGCACACAATCAGTGGTGGAAAAAATACCAAATTGTCATGCTTGAGTAAAAGTAAAGATACCTTAATAGAAAATGACTCAAGTAAAAGTGAAAGTCACCCAGTAAAATCCTACTTGAATAAAAGTAAGTATTGGTTTTAAAAATACTTAAGTATCAAAAGTAAATGTAATTGCTAAAATATACTTAAGTATTAAAAGCAAAAGTAAAAGTAAAGATCATTTCAAATTCCTTTATTAAGCAAACCAGACGGCACGATTTTCTTGTTTTTGCAATTTACGGATAGCCAGGGGCACACTACAACACTCAGACATAATTTACAAACAAAGCAATTGTGTTGAGTGAGTCCACCAGATCAGATACAGTATGTATGACCAGGGATTTTCTCTTTAAGCATTCAAAATGTAACGAGTACTTTTAGGGGCAGGGAAAATGTATGGGGTAGAAAGTACATTATTTTCTTTAGGAATGTAGTGGAGTAAAAGTAGTCAAAAATATAAACAGTAAAGTACGGATAACCCCAAAAATTACTTAAGTAAAAATACTTTTAAGTACATTACACCACTGGAAACAATAACCAGAGCACAAAACTGGCCTATTCTTACACTACCTGTCGGACATACTGCAGCCCATTGAGCCAATTGGGGATGAAGTGGCCACGATGGAATATATATATATATATATATTTATTATTTATTTTATTTCACCTTTATTTAACCAGGTAAGCTAGTTGAGAACACGTTCTCATTTACAACTGCGACCTGGCCAAGATAAATCATATAAATATAATATATATAATTAATATATATATATAATATATATATATATATATACAGTGGGGAGAACAAGTATTTGATACACTGCCGATTTTGCAGGTTTTCCTACTTACAAAGCATGTTAGAGGTCTGTAATTTTTATCATAGGTACACTTCAACTGTGAGAGACGAATCTAAAACAAAAATCCAGAAAATCACATTGTTTGATTTTAAGTAATTAATTTGCATTTTATTGCATGACATAAGTATTTATCACCTACAACCAGTAAGAATTCCGGCTCTCACAGACCTGTTCGTTTTTCTTTAAGAAACCCTCCTGTTCTCCACTCATACCTGTATTAACTGCACCTGTTTGAACTCGTTACCTGTATAAAAGACACCTGTCCACAACCTCAATCAAACAGACTCCAACCTCTCCACAATGGCCAAGACCAGAGAGCTGTGTAAGGATATCAGGGTTAAATTGTAGACCTGCACAAGGCTGGGATGGGCTACAGGACAATAGGCAAGCAGCTTGGTGAGAAGGCAACAACTGTTGGCGCAATTATTAGAAAATGGAAGAAGTTCAAGATGATGGTCAATCACCCTCGGTCTGGGCTCCATGCAAGATCTCACTCGTGGGGCATCAATGATCATGAGGAAGGTGAGGATCAGCCAGAACTACACGGCAGGACCTGGTTCAATGACCTGAAGAGAGCTGGACCACAGTCTCAAAGAAAAACATTAGTAACACACTACGCCGTCATGGATTAAAATCCTGCAGCGCACGCAAGGTCCCCCTGCTCAAGCCAGCGCATGTCCAGCCCGTCTGAAGTTTGCCAATGACCATCTGGATGATCCAGAGGAGGAATGGGAGAAGTCATGTGGTCTGTTGAGACAAAAAATAGAGCTTTTTGGTCTAAACTCCACTCGCGGTGTTTGGGGGAAGAAGAAGGATGAGTACAACCCCAAGATCACCATCCCAACCGTGAAGCATGGAGGTGGAAACATCATTCTTTGGGGATGCTTTTCTGTAAAGGGGACAGGACGACTGCACCGTATTGAGGGGAGGATGGATGGGGCCATGTATCGCGAGTCTTGGCCAACAACCTCCTTCCCTCAGTAAGAGCATTGAAGATGGGTCGTGGCTGGGTCTTCCACAACGACCCGAAACACACAGCCAGGCAACTAAGGAGTGGCTCCATAAGAAGCATCTCAAGGTCCTGGAGTGGCCTAGCCAGTCTCCAGACCTGAACCCAATAGAAAATCTTTGGAGGGAGCTGAAAGTCCGTATTGCCCAGCGACAGCCCCGAAACCTGAAGGATCTGGAGAAGGTCTGTATGGAGTGGGCCAAAATCCCTGCTGCAGTGTGTGCAAACCTGGTCAAGAACTACAGGAAACGTATGATCTCTGTAATTGCAAACAAAGGTTTCTGTACCAAATATTAAGTTCTGCTTTTCTGATGTATCAAATACTTATGTTATGCAATAAAATGCAAATTAATTACTTAAAAATCATACAATGTGATTTTCTGGATTTTTTGTTTTAGATTCCGTCTCTCACAGTTGAAGTGTACCTATGATAAAAATTACAGACCTCTACATACTTTGTAAGTAGGAAAACCTGCAAAATCGGCAGTGTATCAAATACTTGTTCTCCCCACTGTATACACACACTACATGACCATAAGTATGTGGACACATGCTCATCAAACATCTCATTCCAAAATCATGGGCATTATTATGGAGTTGGTCCCCCCTTTGCTGCTATAACAGCAGCCAATCTTCTGGGAAGACTTTCCACTAGATGTTGGAGCATTGCTGCGGTGACTTGCTTCCATTCAGCCACAAGAGCATTAGTGAGGTCGGGCACTGATGTTTGGCAATTAAGCCTGGCTCGCAGTTGGCGCTCCAATTCATCCCAAAGGTGTTTGATGGGGTTAAGGTCTGTGCAGGCCAGTAAAATTTTTCCACATCGATGTTGACAAACCATTTATGTATGGACCTCCCTTTGTGCACAGGGGCATTGTTACGCTGAAACAGGAAAGGCCCTTCCCCAAACTGTTGCCACAAAGAAGCACAGAATTGTCTAGAATGTGTTAAGATTTCCCTTCACTGGAACTAAGGGGCCTAGCCCGAACCACGAAAAAAGCCCTAGACCGTTATTCCTCCTCCACCAAACTTTACAGTTGGTACTATGCATTGAGGCAGGTAGCGTTCTCCTGGCATCCGCCAAACCTGGATGGTGTAGAGTGATTCATCACTCTAGCCAACGCTTGGCATTGCGCATGGTGATCTTAGGCTTGTGTGCGGCTGCTGGGCATGGAAACCCATTTCATGAAGATCCCGACGAACAGTTCTTGTGCTGTCGTTGCTTCCAAAGGCAGTTTGGAGCTCGATAGTGAGTGTTGCAACCAAGGACAGGCAATTTTTACACGCTACGCACTTCAGCACTCGGTGGTCCCGTTCTGTGACCTTGTGTGGCCGTTGTTGCTCCTACACGTTTCCACTTCACATTAACAGCACTTACAATTCCCCGGGGCAGCTCTAGCAGGTCAGAACTTTGACGAACTGACTTGATGGAAAGGTGTCATCCAATGATGGTGCCACGTTGAACGTCACTGAGCTCTTCAGTATGGCCATTCTACTGCAAATGTTTGTCTATGAAGATTGCATGGCTTTGTGATCGATTTTATACACCTGTCAGCAACGGATGTGGCTGAAATAGCCGAATCCACAAATTTTAAGGGTTGTGCACATACTTTTGTATATACAGTACCAGTCAAAAGTTTGGACACACCTACTCATTCAAGKGGTTTTCTTTATTTTGACTATCTTCTACATTGTAGAATAATAGTGGAGACATCAAAACTATGAAATAACACATATGGAATCATGAGGTAAGCAAAAAACTGTTAAACAAATCAAAATATAGATTCTTAAAAATAGCCACCATTTGTACACTCTTGGCATACTCTCAACCAGCTTCACCAGGAATGCTTTTCCTACAGTCTTGAAGGAGTTCCCACATATGCTGAGTACTTGTTGGCTGCTTTTCCTTCACTCTGCGGTCCAACTCATCCCTAACCATCTCAATTGGGTTGAGGTCGGGTGATTGTGGAGGCCAGGTCATCTGATGCAGCACTCCATCACTCTCCCTCTAAGCCCTTACACAGCATGGAGGTGTGTTGG
>NC_036860.1:43889072-44059072 GCF_002910315.2 Salvelinus sp. IW2-2015 | reverse complement strand
GAGATTGACAGCTTTGCGCACTCTTGGTATTCTCTCCACCAGCTTCATGAGGTAGTCACCTAGAATGCATTTCAATTAACAGGTGTGCCTTGTTAAGGAGATGAGAAGCAGGTACAGGGAGTGAAGGTTTAATAACTGACGGACATAAAACAGAACAGGGACAGCGTCTGGACAGGAACACATAACAACAATTAATGCGGACACAGGGAACACCACCGAGGAACAGACAGATATACAAGGGCAATCAACCACGTGAAGGAGTCCAGGTGAGTCCAATGAGGGCTGCTGTGCATAATGATGGTGACAGGTGCGTATAAAGACGGGTAGCCTGGTGCTCTCAAGTGCCTGGGGGGGGAGCGGGAGCAGGCATGACAAATTTGTATTTGAGCCAATCAGTTGTGTTGTGACAAGGTAGGAGGGTATACAGAAGATAGCCCTACTTGGTAAAAGACCAAGTGCATTTTATGGCAAGAACAGCTCAAAATAAGCAAAGAGAAACAACAGTCCATCATTACTTTACGGCATGAAGGTCAGTCAATACATTTCGAGAACCTTCAAAGTTTCTTCAAAGTACAGTCGCAAAAACCATCAAGCGCTATCATGAAACTGGCTCTCATGAGTTCCGCCACAGGAAAGGAAGACAAGAGTTACCTCTGCTGCAGTTCATTAGAGTTACCAGCCTCAGAAATTGCAGCTGAAATAAATGCTTACAGAGTTAAGTAACAGACACATCTCAAGATCAACTGTTCAGAGGAGACTGCGTGATCAGGCCTTCATGGTTGAATTGCTGCAAAGAAACCACTACTAAAGGACACCAATAAGAAGAAGAGACTTGCTTGGCCCAAGAAACACGAGCAATGGACATTAGACCGGTGAAAATCTGTCCTTTGGTCTGATGAGTCCAAATTTCAGATTTTTGGTTCCAACCAAAAACGCAGAGCAGGTGAACGGATGATCTCCGCATGTGTGGTTCCCACCATGAAGCATGGAGGAGAAGGTGTGATGGTGTGGGGGGGGGGCTTGTTGGTGACACTGTCTGTGATTTATTTTGAATTCAAGGCACACTTACCAGCATGGCTACCACAGCATTATGCTGTCATCCATCTGGTTTGCACTTAGTGAGACTATCATTTGTTTTCAACAGGACAATGACGTCGGGTGATTGTGGAGGCCAGGTCATCTGATGCAGCACTCCATCACTCTCCCTCTAAGCCCTTACACAGCATGGAGGTGTGTTGGGTCATTGTCCTGTTGAAAAACAAATGATAGTCTCACTAAGTGCAAACCAGATGGATGACAGCATAATGCTGTGGTAGCCATGCTGGTTAAGTGTGCCTTGAATTCAAAATAAATCACAGACAGTGTCACCAGCAAAGCCCCCCCCCCCACACCATCACACCTTCTCCTCCATGCTTCATGGTGGGAACCACACATGCGGAGATCATCCGTTCACCTGCTCTGCGTTTTTTGGTTGGAACCAAAAATCTGAAATTTGGACTCATCAGACCAAAGGACAGATTTTCACCGGTCTAATGTCCATTGCTCGTGTTTCTTGGGCCAAGCAAGTCTCTTCTTCTTATTGGTGTCCTTTAGTAGTGGTTTCTTTGCAGCAATTCAACCATGAAGGCCTGATTCACGCAGTCTCCTCTGAACAGTTGATCTTGAGATGTGTCTGTTACTTGAACTCTGTGAAGCATTTATTTCAGCTGCAATTTCTGAGGCTGGTAACTCTAATGAACTGCAGCAGAGGTAACTCTTGGTCTTCCTTTCCTGTGGCGGAACTCATGAGAGCCAGTTTCATGATAGCGCTTGATGGTTTTTGCGACTGTACTTTGAAGAAACTTTGAAGGTTCTCGAAATGTATTGACTGACCTTCATGCCGTAAAGTAATGATGGACTGTTGTTTCTCTTTGCTTATTTTGAGCTGTTCTTGCCATAAAATGSACTTGGTCTTTTACCAAGTAGGGCTATCTTCTGTATACCACTCCTACCTTGTCACAACACAACTGATTGGCTCAAATACAAATTTGTCATGCCTGCTCCCGCTCCCCCCCCCAGGCACTTGAGAGCACCAGGCTACCCGTCTTTATACGCACCTGTCACCATCATTATGCACAGCAGCCCTCATTGGACTCACCTGGACTCCTTCACGTGGTTGATTGCCCTTGTATATCTGTCTGTTCCTCGGTGGTGTTCCCTGTGTCCGCATTAATTGTTGTTATGTGTTCCTGTCCAGACGCTGTCCCTGTTCTGTTTTATGTCCGTCAGTTATTAAACCTTCACTCCCTGTACCTGCTTCTCATCTCCTTAACAAGGCACACCTGTTAATTGAAATGCATTCTAGGTGACTACCTCATGAAGCTGGTGGAGAGAATACCAAGAGTGCGCAAAGCTGTCATCAAGGCAAAGGGTGGCTACTTTGAAGAATCTCAAATATAAAACTATTTTGATTTGTTTAAAACTTTCTTGGTTACTACATGATTCCATATGTGTTATTTAATCGTTTTGATGTCTTCACCATTATTCTACAATGTAGAAAATAATACAAATAAATAAAAACCCTTGAATGAGTAGGTGTGTCCAAACCTTTGACTGGTACTGTATACTGGCAAACCTTTAATCAACATGAAAAGCCAAAACACAGTCAGATCAATTGTTATACAAAAAGTTCTGTGTAAAATCCTTCATAAAAATATGTACAATCTTTCCTTTTTGGGTCTCCTTCACATGGTGCAACAGGTCTGAACAGCAATGTGGCAAATAGCAAGATCCTTATCATTAAGTCAACAGAACTGGCTCTCCATCTTCCCTGTCACAGTGACCAATAGCAGCATAGCAGCATGCGCTCAGCTAATGGCCAGAAGAACCAGCTACTGTATTTCCTGTCTACACAACACGTCATTCTCTCCTTTTGTCTGACCAGCGTCACCACTGATACCGAACACAATATGGCCAGCAGAAGCATGGCTCTATGGCACATTCAAACAATCCAAGCTTAAACAGTGGAAAACATATGAACAGTTACAGATACTGTTCACAGGAACTGTGGTGAATAAACAAAATGTGAAGTTGGCTGGATGTCCTTTGGGTGGTCGACCATTCTTGATACACACAGGAAACTGTTGAGTGTGAAAAACCCAGCAACGTTGCAGTTCTTGACACAAACCAGTGTGCCTAGCACCTACTACCATACCCCGTTCAAAGGTACTTAAATCTTTTGTCTTGCCCATTCACCTTCTGAATAACACACATACACAATACATGTCTCAGTTGTCTCAAGGTCTAAAAATCCTTCTTTAACCCGTCTCCTCCCCTTCATCTACCCTGATTGAAGTGGATTTAACAAGTGACATCAATGAAGGATCATAGATTTCACCTGGATTCACCTGGTCAGTCCATGTCATGGAAAGACCAGGTGTTCATAATGTTTTGTACACTAAGTGTATATTCCTTGTTTTATAATCGAAAAACTAAAAAATGTTGTGTGCTTTGTTCCATATTAAAAATGTGGTCAATGTGGTCCAACTCTTTTCATCATGTACTATTTTCCATGTGTAGAGTGCATTACCATTATTGACAAAGACATTTTCCGAGGGCAACATTTATTTGATATTGTGCAATGTATTTGAACCGTGACGAACATTACAGTGAAGCCATTCTGCATTCGTTCATTGCCAATTAGCCTTCCATCAACTTATCTAAGAGTCTCATAAGTAATGACCATATTGTCATTGTAATGACGATGAATGGTTATTTAAATTATTACATCATTATATGACACAAAACATCAAAGTAAGTGTAAACATTCACACACATTTAACACCACAGAAGATCCTATCATGTGTCACCCACAGCTGGCAAGCATCTACTTTATGTAATCTGTTCCACACAGAGTTACTGTAGCTTGGTAGTTAGTGTCCTTGTCTGTAAAAAAAAGATAGTGATGCTTGCTCCTATACTGAATGGTTTACAATATTAAGATGATAAGCTTAAGGACTCAGGTGGGATTTTGCACCAGGCCTGTTCGGGCCAGCAAGGTTGTACACAAGGATGACATTGTCCAGGTACCCTCTCTGCCTCCCACCAATACGCATCAGCATCACCCAGCACAAACACTCCTGTCCATTTGGTTGTGTGTATGAGTCAGTCACTCAACCACAGGGTCAGTCCAAATGGACTTCAGCTAAATGCTTGTTCTGTACAGCCTCTGCTCTGGGCTAGGATGGGGAGGAGTTGGAGCAACAGGGGTGGCTGGCTGTCGACAAAAATAAAGCTTCGCTGTCTCCACTGACCTCTAGCAAAAACCAACCCAATTTTTCTGAGAGCAGTATAAATGTTTTGACTAGGCAATCCACAATCTTTCTCCTCTCATGGTTATTAAAACTCTAATCGCCTTCAATAAATAGGTTGGGTTTATATTTGAATGAGGACTTGCTCAGGGCAAAACAGAGAGGATGGGGAATGTTATTTGTTTATCTGGTTGCTGTTGCAGAATGTGGTGGGGTGAGCTCGATCCTTGTGACGGCTGAAACGAGATTGAAACGGAGGCTGTTTTAAAATAAACTGACCTCATATTTTACTTGAGCTGGCCAAGTACGGGGCTTGAAATTATGGCATAAATAGAATCAACAAATACATATCCTGGTTTATATGTACCTACTGTACAGTGTATTCAGAAAGTACTCAGACCCCTTGACTTTTTCCACATTTTATTACACTACAGCCTTATTCTAAAATGTATTAAATAGTTTTTTCCCCTCATCAATCTACACACAATACCCCATAATGACAAAGCAAAAACAGGTTTTAGAAATGTTTACAAATGTATAAAATGTTTTAAACTTAAATATTACATTTATATAAGTATTCAGACCCTTTACTCAGTACTTTGTTGAAGCACCTTTGGCAGCGATTACAGCTTCAAGACTTCTTGGGTATGACTCTACAAGCTTGGCACACCTGTATTTGGGGAGGTTCTCACAATCTTCTCTGCAGAACCTCTCAAGCTCTGTCAGGTTGGATGGGGAGCGTCACTGCACAGCTATTTTTAGGTCTCTCCAGAGATGTTAGATCGGGTTCAAGTCCGGGCTCTGGCTGGGCCACTCAAGGACATTCAGAGACTTGTCCTGAAGCCACTCCTGCATTGTCTTGGCTGTGTGCTTAGGGTCGTTGTCCTATTGGAAGGTGAACCTTCGCCCCAGTCTGAGGTCCTGAGCGCTCTGGAACACGTTTTCATCAAGGATCTCTCTGTACTTTGCTCCGTTCATCTTTCCCTCGATCCTGTCTAGTCTCCTAGTCCCTGCCGATGAAAAACATCCCCTAGCATGATGCTGCCACCACCATGCTTTATCGTAGGGATGGTGCCAGGTTTCCTCCAGACTTGACGCTTGGCTTTCAGGTCAAAGAGTTCAATCTTGGTTTCATCAGACCAGAGAATCTTGTTTCTCATGGTCTGAGAGTCCTTTAGGTGCCTTTTGGCAAACTCCTAGCGGGCTGTCAAATCAAATCAAATCAAATTGTATTGGTCACATACACATGGTTAGCAGATGTTATTGCGAGTGTAGTGAAATGCTTGTGCTTCTAGTTCCGAAAGTGCAGCTATATCTAACAAGTAATATCTAACAATTCCACAACAAATACCTAATACACACAAATCTATGTAAAGGGATGGAATAAGAATATATACATATATGGATGAGCAATGTCAGAGCGGCATAGGCTAAAATGCAATAGATAGCATAGAATACAGTATATAGATATGAGATGAGTAATGCAAGATATGTAAACATTATTAAAGTGGCATTATTAAAGTGACTATTTCACGAAGAGTGAGCTGGAGGGGATGGCTGCCGTTTTATGGGCTCTTAACAAACCGTGCAATATTGTTTAGTTTTTCGCATTGTTTGAAACTTCTTTTGTACATAATGTTGCTACTACTGTATCTAATGACTGCTGCTCTTTAATTATTTGTTACTTTTAAAAAACATATATTTTTAGGTATTTTTCTTAAAACTGCAATGTTGGATAAGGGATTGTAAGTAAGCATTTCACTGTAAGGTCTACCTGTTGTATTTGGCGCCTGTGACAAATACAATTTGATTTGATTTGACTAGTGTTCCATTTGTTAAAGTGGCCAATGATTTCAAGTCTGTATGTAGGCAGCAGCCACTCTGTGCTAGTGATGGCTGTTTAACAGTCTGATGGCCTTGAGATAGAAACAGTTTTTCAGTCTCTCGGTCCCAGCTTTGATGCACCTGTTCTGACCTCGCCTTCTGGATGGTAGCGGGGTGAACAGGCAGTGGCTCGGGTGGTTCTTGTCCTTGATGACATCGGGTGCTGTAGGTGTCCTGGAGGGCAGGTAGTTTGTCCCCGGTGATGTGTTGTGCAGACCGCACCACCCTCTGGAGAGCCCTGCAGTTGTGGGCGGTGCAGTTGCTGTACCAGGCGGTGATACAGCCCGACAGGATGCTCTCAATTGTGCATCTGTAAACGTTCGTGAGGGTTTTAGGTGACAAACCACATTTCTTCAGCCTGCTGAGGTTGAAGAGGCGCCGTTGCGCCTTCTTCACCACACTGTCTGTGTGGGTGGACCATTTCACCCTTGTCAATGATATGTATAACTTTCCACTCTCTCCACTGCTGTCCCGTCGATGTGGATAGGGGGGTGCTCCTTCTGCTGTTTCCTGAAGTCCACGATCATCTCCTTTGTTTTGTTTACATTGAGTGAGAGGTTATTTTCCTGACACCACACTCTGAGAGCCCTCATCTCCTCCCTGTAGGCTGACTCATTGTTGTAGGTAATCCAGCCTACTACTGTTGTGTTGTCTGAAAACTTGATGATTGAGTTGGAGGTGTGCATGGCCACGCAGTCATGGGTGAACAGTGAGTACAGGAGGGGGCTGAGCACGCACCCTTGTGGGGCCCCAGTATTGAAGATTTAGTTTCCTACCTTCGCCACCTGGGGGCGGCCCATCAGGAAGTCCAGGACCCAATTGCACAGGACGGGGTTGAGACCCAGGGCCTCAAGCTTAATGATGAGCTTGGAGGGTACTATGGTGTTGAATGCTGAGCAATAGTCAATTAACAGCATTCTTACATATGTATTCCTCTTGTCCAGATGGGATAGGGCAGTGTGCAGTGTGATGGCGATTGCATCGTCTGTGGACCTACTGGGGTGGTAAGCAAATTGAAGTGGGTCTAGGGTGACAAGTAAGGTGGAGGTGCTATGATCCTTGACTAGTCTCCCAAAGCACTTCATAATGACAGATAGTCATTTAGTACAGTTACCTGTGCATTCTTGGGTACAGGAACAATGGTGGCTATCTTGAAGCATGTGGGGACAACAGACTGGGATAGGGAGAGATTGAATATGTCCATAAACACACCAGCCAGCTGGTCTGCGCATGCTCTGAGGACGCGGCTAGGGATGCCGTCTGGACTGGCAGCCTTGCAAGGGTTAACACGTTTAAATGTCTTAATCACATTGACCACGGAGAAGGAGAGCCCACAGTCCTTGGTAGCTGGCCGCGTCGGTGGCACTGTGTTATTCTCAAAGTGGGCAAAGAACGTGTTTAGCATGTCTGGCAGCAAGACGTCGGTGTCCGTGATGTGGCTGGTTTTCTTTTTGTAATCCGTGATTGTCTGTAGACCCTGCCACATACGTCTTGTGTCTGAACCGTTGAATTGCGACTCTTTATCTCGCGATATTGACATTTTGCCTGTTTGATTGCTTGCGGAGGGAACGACTACACTGTTTGTATTCTGCCATATTCCCCGTCACCTTGCCATGGTTAAATGCGGTGGTTTGCGCTTTTAGTTTTGTGTGAATGGTGCCATCTATCCACGGTCTCTGGTCAGGGTAGGTTATAATAGTCACAGTGGGTACAACATCTCCTGTACATTTCTTGATAAACTCAGTGACTGTCTCGGTGTACATGTCCATATTATTCTCAGAAGCTACCCGGAACATATCCCAGTCTGCGTGATCAAAACAATCTTGAAGTGTGGATTCCGATTGGTCAGACCAGCGTTGAATAGTCCTTTCCACGGGTGCTTCCTGTTTGAGTTTCTGCCTATGGAATCGTGGTCAGATTTGCCGAAAGGGGTGCGGGGGAGGGCCTTGAATGCATCCCGGAAGTTAGAGTAATAATGGTCCAGTGTTTTTCCAGCGCAAGTGCTACAGTCAATATGCTGATAGAATTTAGGTAGCCTTTTCCTCAAATGTTCTTTGTTAAAATTCCCAGCTACAATAAATGCAGCCTTAGGATATATCGTTTCCAGCTTTCATAAAGTCCAGTGAAGTTCCTTGAGGGCCGTTGTTGCATCGGCTTGAGGGGGGATATATACGGCGGTGACAATAACCGAAAATAATTATCTTGGGAGAAAATACGGTCCGCATTTGATTGTGAGGTATTCTATGTCAGGTGAACAAAAGGACTTGAGTTCCTGTATGTTATTACAATTACACCATGAGTCGTTAATCATGAAACATACATCCCCACCCTTCTTGTTCCTGGAGAGATGTTTATTCCTGTCGGCATGATGCACTGAGAATCCAGGTGGCTGTACTGATTCCGACAGTATATCCCGAGCGAGCCATGTTTCCATGAAACAGAGTATGTTACAATCCCTGATGTCTCTCTGGAAAGCAACCCTTGCCCTGATCTCGTCAACTTTGTTATCTAGGGACTGGACATTGGCGAGTAATATACTAAGTCTGACTAGAAGACCGCTCTGGCTTCCTCTTCTCCGGCGGCGTTGTTTTGGGTCAGCCTCTAGAATCAGTTCAAATGCCCTGACTGGTGAGAACAATGGATCCGCTTCGGGGAAGTCGTATTCCTGGTCGTAGTGCTGGTAAGTTGATGCCGCTCTGATATCCAATAGTTTTTCCCGGCAGTATGTAATAACACAATATTTTCTGGGCCAACAATGTAAGAAATTATACATAAAAAAACTAAATACTGCAAAGTTCCCTAAGGACTAGAAGCGAGGCAGCCCTCTCTGTCGGCACCATGTGTTGCTGTGTGCCTTTTACTGGTGAGTGGCTTCCGTCTTGCCACTCTACCATAAAGGCCTGATTAGTGGAGTGCTGCAGAGATGGTTGTCCTTCTGGAAGGTTCTCCCATCTCCACAGAGGAACTCTGAAGCTCTGTTAGAGTGACCATCTGGTTCTTGGTCACCTCTCTGACCAAGGCCCTTCTCCCCCGATTGCTCAGTTTGGCCAGGCTGTCAGCTCTAGGAAGAGTTTTGGTGGTTCCAAACTTCTTCCATTTAAGATTGATGGAGGCCACTGTGTTATTGGGGACCTTTAATGCTGCAGAAATGTTTTGGTACCCATCCCCCAGATCTGTGCCTCGACACAATTTTGTCTCGGAGCTCTATGGACAATTCCTTCGACCTCGTGGCTTGGTTTTTGCTCTGACTTGCACTGTCAACTGTGGGACCTTATATAGACAGGTGTGTGCCTTTCCAAATCATGTCCGATCAATTGTCCAATCAAGTTGTAGAAACATCTCAAGGATGATCAATGGAAAAGGATGCACCTGATCTCAATTTCGAGTTTCATAGCAAAGGGTCTGAATAATTATGTAAATAAGGTATTTCTGTTTTTAGTTTTATCAATTTTAGAATAAGACTGGAACGTAACAAAATGTGTAAAAAGTCAAGGGCTCTGAATACCTTCCGAACACACTGTGTGTATTCACAGTTTTTAGAGAAGATCCCATTATGAGGGTGTGTATATGAGCATGCAGAACTCCATAACTCACTGTTCTACAGACTGATTGAAAATAGTGACAATAATAATAGTGATGTTGATTATGAGGATGATAATAAAGTTGAGAAAGTTGAATGAAAATGAGCCGATCGTTTTGGACAAATATAACAGCTACAGATACAGTTACAGAATATAACATAAAAACAATGTAAACCTGTTCAGAATGACGGTCTTCGGCTCCTTGGTGCCTGAAGGTCTCTTGGCCCTTCAATGCCACACACATCTTCTCTGTGAGCCTGGGTGGGTTGGTGGGAGAAACAAGAACAGAAACCAAAGCTGGGGGGAGGGAAATAAATCAGTACAACAGCCCTCTTACACGAGAGGATCCTTCACGATTTACATGAAATATGTGGTTTAATATGTTTGTCCTAATTTATTCCCAGCACTGGACTCAGAAATATGAAATTATAGGTCTAACCCTTTCTTGGTCAGCCCTTGATGAACAAAATTAAAATCTTTTGAACGTCTTATTACTGTTTGGGTAAACAAGTAAAACATATCTTCATGGCGGTCACATAGATTTGCAGAGGTAGCTGACACATCAAATTCTTTATATCGCCATGTATCGTATTAAGATTAACAAGCTTAGTGGAGGTAGTGGAGGTCTGGACATTAGTGAAGGTCTGGACATTAGTGAAGGTCTGGACATTTTTGTTGCTTATTTATATAAGCTACAGTATAACCAGGTTAACGGTCATTACAACTGTACAATTTTTTTATTTTATGAAATTTACATTCAGAGTCTGAAGCACACAGCCATTTCCCCCGATCAAGCTTCTATTCACACAGTCACAGTGTATTCCTGGTAGGGGTCTAGCAGGTCTACTGTATCTGTCCCTTTTTTACCGGTTATTTATGGGACTGAACTGCATGTAAGGTAATTAATAATGGTTTAATTCATCCCAGGCCAAGTGTACACAGACTTCACTGGAGGAGAGGACAGCTCGACTCGACCCAGAAAAGCCCACATGATTTAAACCTAAACCTGCGTATTCCCCCTGGACACACACACACAGCGGAGGCCTTCTATGGAACAGAGCCATTCACTGAAGCAGTAAACGACAACAATCCTTTATGATTCTGACAAGGGCACAGATTTGTTCATAGTCAGGAAAATSTCCTTGCTTCAATTCTGACACATGAAACATTGTATTTATACATCATTATAAAGGAGTGTAAATGTTTCCTGTAGGCCTGATTTTGTTGTTGTTCTAATTGTATTGTACGTTTTAAATGTTGTCATGTATCGCCTACTGCTGCCTTCTTGGCCAGGTCTCCCTTGAAAAAGAGATGCTGTGTCTCAATGGGCTTTTTCCTGGTTAAATAAAATAAAACAGAAATGGAACAAAACAAATAAAAACTGAATTAATATTCCATATGTTTGAAAAAGAGATGCAATGTCCTTATCACATGTAAACAAAGGAGGCCATAGGCCATTCTGTCTTCGTAGAACAGTGAATGGGACATACAGTGTCTATAAGACTGAGCTCATCTCTTCCCATCGTTTCCTGAGCCTGTCAGGAGGCTTGAGGAGGAAAGCCTGATCTCTTCAAAAGAACATGAGCAGTGGTCATAAGCGTGGGCTAACATTCATCTGGAGGAAAACAATGGTTGATGGCATTTCACGGACAGACAGAAAGACAGACATTTCCCAGGGTTCCCCTGACGGGCCTGTCTAGGTGCTTGGGGGAGAAAGCCCTCTCTCTCCCGCTTTCTCTCTCTTCTGTTCTCTCTCCATCATCTCTCTCCATGTTTCTCCATCCCTCCCTCCACTGGCAGGCTGCTCTATCTCAACTCCTCCAGAAGGTACATGTGACCCCTTCTATTTCCTGTTGCTGCATGGGCTTGCCTGCAAATGAATGCCATGTCAGGTGTTAGCTGATACCTCTTTCTGCTGAAGAGGAAAAGGAGATGGTAAAAAAAAAAAGAAAAACAGTTGAATGGTACCATATTAAAAGCAGCGATGCATTAGGCTGGAAAACGTCAGGTTCTGAGTGAGGCTAAATGTGAACCTTTTACAGACTGCAAAAAGCATTGGTCCTTTTTTCTCTCCAAAGTGTGCTGCTCGAGTGGCTTGAGTGGCTGGCGTAACGCGACTAATAATGCCACAGTTTATATATAACTCTCTGGAGGTGGAGGGAGGGGGAGAGACAGCAGAGGAGGTGTGTGTGTGAGGTGTGTGTGTGTGTGGGGGGGTGATGGGTGTGTTGGATCCGGGCGGTCTACTCTGTCTGACATGTTTTCTGTGTTGGGGCCCAGGCCCAGGGCTGTTCTGAGCTGAGTTGGGGAACAGGACCCAGGGGGGACATAGAGCTCTCCTCGCAGCCTCTCCCTATAGGACACCTGGGAGACACATCACAGAGACAGCACTTCCTCTGCCGGAGAGCCCAGCAGCCCTGTGACCAGACCAGCATTCTTTTAATTTAATCTGACCTACTCTGCTCTGTCTGGCAGAGTAAAAGAGTAATGGTTCCTTATTTGTGAGGATTCTGTGAATGGCATTATGCATGAAATACCATTTTGTACACTTTTGATGATTACGAAATTAGTTATATGAAAAGTTTGGTCTCTTCCAACTAGAAAGTCAAAAGAAAATGCTCTGCCTCAGACGAGAGCAATCCCGAAAAAATTGAATTTTTATTCAGTTCTACAACTTTGTGTGCTTCTGCTTGGGTGTGTATCTGGCTGAGGCAATGTGATCGTCAGGCTCAATCTCAGTAGACACGATGATCTGTTAGCTGTGTGTGATGACTTTTAACAATACTCTCCGTCACCCATACTGAGCAAAATCATAAATTCCAATTCAATACACCATGTTCAACTGCACACCACTTCCAGATCTTTCCAACATGACTTGATGGTAGTAGAATGGAATGGTAAAAGAGATTTTGCCAAATGGATCAATCAATTTATCCCCAAATGAAGACCGGTTGACAGTTAATTCTAGAGATGAAAACAATAAGAAATATTTCGTCTGAAACATTAGATTCCTGAGATTTATCTCACTTTTTAAAAAACTTTATAATGGCTAGGGGTGATTTCCACAGAGAACACAAAATTGAAACGCAAACTACAAGCCAATGTGAAGGTATTCATTTTGGCATTATTTTGTGTTTTGGTGGAAATCTAGTTGCATGGTTGATATTCTAGCTGCTGCACACTGAATTCCTCCTTAATAAAGCAGTTGGCTAAGAAATAAAGTGATGACTGAGAAACAACTTCTCAGCATGTACAGAACCTCCCCTAATTTGAATGACAAATAATTGCTTTATCACTAACAATCGTTCCCTTGCCACAGCCATAATATGAACTGTACCAGCTATGATAAGCGCACAGGACTGTCGAGAGTCATGCAGTTGAGCTCCAGGCTTTAATCTCCTCATGTAAACATGACCTGTGTGTGTGCGTGTGTCCAGGTTTGACTCTCTACCTAACCTAATAAATACCCATGAACATGGAGCAGGGTTTATATGCAGAGCACACCCTGGCTCTCGGTTGTGATTGTGTGTGTGTGTGTGTGTGTGTGTGTGCACGTGCATGCAAAACACCCACTCTCAGCACATAAAACCTCTGGGTCAGAGAGGCTGGTTTATTTGTATTTACTACAGAGTTGGCTGGGGTGAGAAAGGTGTGCCATTCCCAGGTCCTGTGCTGTGGAGGGGACATCCCGTTCTCACTGAGCAGACCACTCAGATCTCATTACACTGTATTAGCTTATAAAGCCCACCATATTTGTTTATTTGGATACCCATTAGCTTTTGCAGAAGCAGCAGCTACTATTCCTGAGGTCCACAAAAAACAGTAACAAAACACTGATGCACAAGGACAGTCACACAAAGTTTTTATAAAACAATTTACAAACAATATAAATAAAAAATAATACAAACAATACAACTAAACAATATGTGTGTGTGTCCTCACAGTCCCTGCTGTTCAATGAGTTGTTTCATCTATTTTTAAAGGTCATTTTGCTGTTTTCATTAGTAATTTGAGATAGAAGAGAGTTGTGTGATGTGTGATCATTCGTTTTGGACTTGGGGACAGTGAAGAGACCCCTGGTGCTATGTCTTGTGGGGTATGTATAGGTGTCTGAGCTGAATGTTATTTGATTATGCAGACAATCTGGAATTTTCATCACAGTACTATTTCTCAGAAAAACTAGAAGAGAAGCAGTTAATCTCTCGTCAACACTCAACCAGGAAAGACTGGCATGCATGTTGACGTTAGTTCTGTGTGTGCAGTTAAGGGCAAGGCGTGCTGCTCTGTTTTGAGCCAGCTGCAATTTTGATAGGTTTTTTCTTTGCTGCACTTGACCATGTTACTGGACAGTAATCAAGATGGTACAAGACCAGAGACTAAACAACTAGTACAGTTGATTTTTAGTGTAAAAAACACAGAATGTATTTTTATAACAGATATACCCCTCCCCATCTTCACAACAACTTTATAAACAGCGTTTATCTTCAGCGTTTATCTTCCCTTTATGTCGTCTCCATATATCTACTGTTTTCTCTTAGGAACAGACTGGAAACCGTTAATTCCCCCCCCGGCCATCAATAACCACCCATCCCAGACATTCACAAAAACACTGAAAACACCCAGAGGGGTGAGAAGATGCCACCTGGATAGTGGATGGATGGAATTCCTCTTCCTATGAGCTATGAGGTGGGGGCTGCCAGAGGGATGGGTGCCACATCGCTCAGCTCACTGAAGGTAGAAGTAGCCTCAACTCGGCCGGCGGCAGCCTGAGAAATGGTAGCCTCCACGTACACTCAGAAGTGAAAAGAAAAGTGATATATTCTGAGAACAAATATAACCTCTTGGGACTAAAGAACCTCCAGCAGCATAGCAGAGACAGGAGGTACTACATCAATAGCGTCACAGGTTCATTCATTCATTTTTGTTTTTCTCTCGGTGTCAACACTGTTATTTTTAGAGCAAACTCAGAGTGTCTCACTCAACAGCTGTGACCCACCTGGGACATGGACGTCGTGGAGGAAAGTAAGTCAGGGGTGAATTCTTTAATAAGCCCATGGTCACCATCCAAGGACCAGTAGAGCTGCAAGGCAATGACAGTGGGCTGGGGTGTGAAGCAAAGTCAAGCAGGACATACACTCCTTATATAGACATGGCTCATCTTGGGACCCCCGACTGTGACCTTATCCTCCATGCCTCATTAGTCTATCCACACACACACACACACACACACACACACACACACCTGTCTCTTATACACATCTAGATGTGTATAAGAGACAGCACACACACACACACACACACACGTAAACGCACACGTAAAACACATGAACGGACACACCCATGTGCTGAATGCGGAAAAGTTCCAGAATGTTCAGAGCTCTTAGTGTGATGTACTGTAGTATACTGTACCACGTGGGAGGGCTGTGGATTGCAGACACCTGATCCGCCTCTTGTCTCTGATACTGTTTATGCATTTATGTTAGATAAATGGTTTCAGACTGGGATCAGTAAGCCAAACATTTAATCTCATTCAGGACAAGTAAAGCGGGACAGGATGAAGTGGGGAGTGCAAAGCTATGCTTCTTTAATAATAATAATGATAATACAGCCTTTTGTAACTACCATCGCGTTGAAACCTCAGCTCGCCGCCATCACAGGAGGCAAAAATGAAATCCTGTCTCGAGATGCCAAACGCTGTTAGAGTTAACGGCGGCGCTCGCCCTTCGGCAGGCTTTAATGAGAAGTCAACGTGGATAGAAAATGACGGTTCTATTATGGAAGGAGCAGCTTGCACTCAAACTACAGGTCACGAGAGAAAGGGAGAGCAGGGCACCAGAACTTCTTAATGTTTTCATTTAAGACTGAGGAGGTGATTAAATCAGGGAAGATAAACACATCCCTTGGAGACGGGCCCTAGCAACGCAACAATGAGTCTCTACTCCGACATAAAGAGGCATTCAGTCGGAGGAGGAGAGGAGAGCTGCCTTTTCTCATTCCCATGACTGGCCTGTCTAACTAAGAGTCAGGAGCCCAGGCTAACACCATTCACATCTGCATTCATACCTTTGATAAACAGGCAAGCACGCAGAGGAGTTTTAGTTACATCTGTCTACCCTGTGACAGGTTTTAAATGCTGCCTCTCCTCCACTGAAGGGCTCCTCCACTGGTTGATGGGGACACAGTTAAAGTTACAGCAGGAGCAGCAACAGATGGAAAAAACGTTACAAAAGCAAAGCAGCACTCTTAGGTTCACATGCCCCTAATATAGTAGTGTATTTGGTTCAGCAGCTATATTGTACAGTTACAAATGTTAAAATAAAAAGCCCACAATATTTTAGCCCTGAACATATCCTCTCTCTCTCTCAATAGAAGGGCTTTATTGGCATGGGAAACATATGTTAACATTGCCAAAGCAAGTGAAGTAGATAATAAACAAAAGTGAAATAAACATTTTTTTATATTTTTATCTCTCTCTCTCCCCTCAGCAACAAGCTACACCTCCCTCCCCTCTCCGCCATTCAACACCTCCGAGCTGTCATCGCCACAGGCGGACAGGGGCCCATGTTTCCCATACGAGGCGAGGGGATGTGTGTATTCTCCTCTTCAGTGGGGAGATTGTCACCGTAGTACTGTGGAAACCACACAGCCTGGCTCCTACCCTGCACTACATACCTTGTGGTCCACATTGTCACCTCGTAGCCCTGACGTCACTGTTGACATCCATACCCACACACTTTGCCCTTCAAAATGGATGATCGCATCACCAGCCTGACACAGAAATCAGACTGAAGAGAAAAAACAATCTGGTCCTGTGTGTAAAGGGCAAGGCTGTATAAGCTTTGCCTTGCTACCTAGACCCTTGCTCTGGACAAACGCTACGCTACTCCCACAGACGTTAGTTTCTTCTCCACAATTAGTCTGGATCTGAGTACCTCCCCCGACCCTTCATCGAATGCGAACACATTCGGGGCCGTCTGATTGGTCCAGAAACCGATGAGTTGGGCCAGAGTAAGAACACACGTGGGTAAAGTGGATACTCTGATTGGTTAGAGATGATCCAATCGCTGTAGAAAGCCCCTTGTGCCCCTCATCTCCACAAACGACTTCATACAAAAAAATGTAGGGAACAACAGAACAGTGGAAGAATTTAGTGGGAGTTGTCAGGCTTGTATAGCTCCAGCTCCTGCTCCAGGCCATGGAGGTTATTTATGCCTGCTAGCCTGAGGGAGATCCCCAGTGAGCACAAGGCATTCTGCGGTTAATGGGAAATCCTCCTCATTTTGCTCATACAATGAGATTTATTCCACAGACTTAAGTTGTAGCACATGTGTTTTGCATGGACATAACAGCATATCGGATATGACTGCTGCCCCTATGCCATAGGAGTCATTTGTTAGGGAGTGAAGGGGAATTGGGGGGCCCCTCCAGTGGTCTGCCAACCTTTGTACTGTACACAGACAGGTACAGCATTGAAGCTTTTCATATCTCCCACATTACAGATTGAGTGTTTAATAGTGTGTAATAGCCACACCTGCAACAGGGTTGGGGGGGGGGGGGGGCAGCAGGAGAAATAATGTCCATAGGAGGAGCAGCAGGTAAGGTAAGTGACCGTTGAGGGTGTAGGGGGAGCAGGTAGCTGACTAGTAGTAGCTATTCAGCAGCCTGATAGTGTAAGGGTAGAAACTGTTGGCCAGTCTCAGTTTTTGCAATGATGCTCCTGTACTGCCCACGTCTGAGTGATTGAAGCGGGGAGAACAGGGCATGGCTTGGGTGGCTGGGGGTCCCTGAGGATCTTCTTGGCCTTCTTGCGACACCTGGTGTTGTAGGTGTCCTGCAGGGCAGGCAGTGTGCACCCAATGGTGCATTCAGCTGCACGTATCATCCTAAGAAGAGCCTTGCGGTCTGAGGCGGGGAAGTTGCCGTACCAGGCTGTGATGCAGCCTGACAGTATGCTCTCGATGATGCTCCTGTAGAACACTTGGGGACAAGCCTAATTTCTTCAGCATCCTGAGGTTAAAGAGTCACTGTCGTGCGTTCTTCACTACGGTGTCCGTGTGGTTAGACCATTTCAGCTTCTCTGAGATGTGTACACCAAAGAATTTCGAGTTATTGACCATCTCCACGGTGGCCCCATTGACGAGGATGGTGGGGTGTCCAGCCTGGTTCCTTCTGAAGTCCACAATCAGCTCCTTTGTTTTACTAACGTTAGGGAGAGGTTGTTACCTGGCACCACACCGTCAGAGTGCCTACCTCCTCCCTGTAGGCTGTCTCATCGTAGTTGGTATTCAGGCCTACTACTGTTGTGTTGTCAGCTAACTTGATGATGGAGTTGGAACTGTGGGAGGCCATGCAGTCGTGAGTATACAGGGAATACATGAGGGGTTTGAGGACGCACCCTTGTGGGGCCCCCGTGCTGAGAATCAGTGTCGAGGAGGTAATGTTGCCTACCTTCACCACCTGGGGGTGGCCCATCAGGAAGTCCAGGACCCAGTTGCATAGGGAGGAGTTTAGACACAAGTCTGTGAGCATTGTAAGGAGCATTTAGGGCACTATGGTATTGAAGGCTAAGCTGTAGTTGATGAACAGCATCCTCACATATGCATTCCTTTTGTCCAGGATACCCAATGGCGATTGCGTCTGTGGATCTGTCAGGGTGGTAGGCGTCGAGTGTGTCGGGGAGGGAGGAGATGATATGGTCTTTGACTAGCCTCTCGAAGCACTATATGATGATGCTAGTGCGTGCAACTGTTCGGCAGTCATTCAGTTCAATTACTTCCCCTCTCTTGGGCACAGGGATGACAGTGGACATCTTGAAACAGGTGGGTATAGCGGCCTGAGCTAGGGAGAGATTGAAAATGCCAGATGGTCTGCACATGCTCTGAGGGCACGGCTAGGGATGCCGTCAGGGCCGGCAGCTTTGCGAGCGTTAACACATTTGAATGACTTACATATGTCCTTAGTGGTGACCGTGATGTGGGTGACTTTCTTTTTGTAACCAGTGTTTGTAAGGAGCCCCTGCCACATTCGCCTTGTGTCTGACCCACTGAATTGCTCCTCTACKTTGTCCCTATACTTGTGTTTCACAATCTTGATCAATCTATCAAGCTACTCCCTGACCGAGTCTGTAATACCTACATGTTTCAAGCAGAYWACCATAGTCCCTGTGCCCAAGGAAGCGAAGGTAACCTGCCTAAATGATTACCACCCCGTAGCACTCACATCGGTAGCCATGAAGTGCTTTGAAAGGCTGGTCATGGCTCACATAAACAGCATCATCCCGGATACCCTAGACCCACTCCAATTCGCATATCGCCCCAGCAGATCCACAGATTATGCAATYTCAATTGCACTCCACACACCGCGGTTTCCCACCTGGATAAAAGGCACGCCTATGTGAGAATGCTGTTCATTGACTACAGCTCAGCGTTCAACACCATAGTGCCCACAATGCTCATCACTAAGCTAAGGACCCTTGGACTAAACACCTCCCTCTGCAACTGGATCCTGGACTTCCTGACGGGCCGTCCCCAGGTGGTAAGGTTAGGCAACAACACGTCTACCACACTGATCCTCAACACTGGGGCCCCTCAAGGGTGTGTGCTTAGTCCTTTTCTACACCTCCTGTACTCTCGGTTCACCCACGACTGTGAGGCCAAACACGACTCCAACACCATCATTAAGTTTGCTGACGACACAACAGTGGTAGGCCTGATTACCAACAACGATAAGACAGCATATAGGGAGGAGGTCAGAGACTTGGCACTGTGGTGCTAGGACAACAACCTCTCCCTCAATGTGAGCAAGACAAAGGAGCTGATCGTGGACTACAGGAAAACGCGGGCCAAACAGGCCCCCATTAATATTGACGGGGCCGTAGTGGAGCGGGTCGAGAGTTTCAAGTTCCTTGGTGTCCACATCAGTAATGAACTATCATGGTCCAAACACACCAAGACAGTCGTGAACAAGGCGCGGCAACACCTTTCCCCCCTTAGGAGACTGAAAAGAGTTGGCATGGGTCCCCAGATCCTCAAAAAGTTATACAGCTGCACCATCAAGAGCATCCTGACCGGTTGCATCACCGCCTGGTATGGCAACTGCTCGGCATCTGACCGTAAGTGGCTACAGAGGGTAGTACGTAAGGCCCAGTACATCACTGGGCCAAGCTTCCTGACATTCAGGACCATTACACTAGGTCAGGGCGTCGGGAACCTATGGCTCCCGAGCCAGGTGTGGCTCTTTTGATGATTGCATCTGGCTCGCAGATAAAACAAAATATTCTCACTTGTTTTAATCCATCCATCGATTTTTCACTGCTCATGTCCTGTTCAGGGCTGCAGGAGCAATTGTCCATATATTTTAATTAAATGATACTGGCCTACGTTGGCCGTTGCTAGGTAAAACAGGTAAACGCCTCCTTTTGAGTCTGCTCGGTCATTAGCTCAAAGCTAACCCTTCGACGAAGATGGCGAAAATAAAAAAAGATGACGAGTATCGTACATTTCAGGACGAATGGACCGAAGAATTCGCCTTTGTGGAGAGAGCAGGTTCTGCGGTGTGTCTAATTTGCAATGACAAAATTACATCGATGAAACGGTCGAATGTAAAGCGGCACTTCGACACGCGCCATGCTACCTTTGCATCAAAATACCCTGCGGGAGACACAGAAAGAAAGCGTGCCAAGAGCTACTGAGCAGGGTGCAAGCTAGCCAGCAGCAACTCCGCGTATGGACCCGGCAAGGTGACTATAATTCCGCTAGCTTTGCTGGACTTTAGCAATAGTGAGGAACGGAAAACCATTCACAGATGGCGAGTATGCTAAAACGTCATGCTGGATGTAGCCAATGAACTTTTTGATGATCTTCCGAACAAAGACAAGATAATTAAACGGATACAAGACATGCCTCTGTCGGCAAGAACTGTTCATGATCGTACCATCGTGATGGCAAACAAAGTGGAGGAAAACAAGTGAAGGACATAAATGCAGCGCCGTTCTTTTCCTGGCTTTGGATGAGTCAACAGACGTGAGCCATTTGTCGCAGTTCAGCGTGATTGCAAGATATGCTGTTGTGGACACACTGCGCGAAGAAAGTCTTGCAGTTCTGCCATTAAAAGGGTCCACAAGAGTGAGGATTTATTTAAGTCTTTCATGGAGTTTGCTCAAGAAAAAAATCTACCTATGGATAAACTTCTCTCAGTGTGTACTGATGGTGCTCCGTGTATGGTGGGGAATAAAAAAGGATTTGTGGCGCTTCTCCGTGAACATGAAAATAGACCCATCCTAAGTTTCCATTGCATTCTACACCAGGWGGCACTTTGTGCTCAGATGTGTGACAGGCAGTTTGGGGAAGTGATGTCGCTGGTCATTCGTGTRATCAACTTTATTGTTGCTCGAGCCTTAAATGATCGCCAGTTTAAAACACTGCTGGATGAAGTTGGAAATAACTATCCTGGTCTGCTTTTGCACAGCAATGTGCGTTGGTTGTCAAGAGGGAAGGTGCTTAGCCGTTTTGTGGCTTGCCTGAAAGAAATCCGGACTTTCCTTGAAATGAAAGGCATCGAGCATCCTGAGCTAGCCGAAACTGAGTGGCTCCTCAAGTTTTACTATCTCGTAGATATGACTGAACATCTGAATCAGCTCAACGTGAAAATGCAAGGCATTGGAAATACAGTGTTATCCCTTCAACAAGCTGTGTTTGCTTTTGATAACAAGCTAGAACTTTTCATCATGGATCTTGAAACAGGTCGTTTACTACATTTTGAAAAACTGAGCCAATTTAAAGATGCATGCACAGCAAGTGAGCCTATTCAAAACTTTGATCTCCACCAGCTAGCTCGCTGCACATCCAGTCTCCTACAGTCCTTCAAAGCACGCTTTGGAGAATTTCGTGAGCWCACTCGTCTTTTTAAGTTCATCACCCTTCCAAACGAGTGTTCACTGAACACAGCCAATTTTGAATCAGAAGTGGCTGACCTGAAGGCCTCAGACATGTGGGTGAATAAGTTCAAGTCACTGAATGAAGATTTGCAAAGAATCACACGACAGAAAGCGGAGTTGGCGAGCAAGCACATGTGGACAGAAATGAAAAAACTTCAACCCGAAGACCAGCTGATTCTCAAAACTTGGAACGCGCTTCCTGTCACATACCACACACTGCAGCGTGTGAGTATTGCTGTATTGACCATGTTTGGATCTACGTATGCATGTGAGCAGTCATTCTCACATCTTAAAAACATCAAGTCCAACCTACGATCACGTTTAACGGATGAAAGCCTCAACGCTTGCATGAAGCTTAACCTCACCAAGTACCAACCAGACTACAAAGACATCAGCAAATCCATGCAGCACCAGAAGTCGCATTAATGGTGAGTATTATAACAACATTATTTAAGAATAAATTCAGAGGCTTATTATACTGACATTTAGTTGAATTCACTTTTAAAATATATTATATGGCTCTCACTGAAATACATTTCCAAATTTTTTGCTTTCATGGCTCTCTTAGTCAAAAAGGTTYCCGACCCCTGCACTAGGTGGTGTCAGTCACCCAAGTCATAGACTGTTCTCTCTGCTACCGCACGGCAAGCGGTACCGGAGCGCGGACCAAAAGGCTCCTTAACAGCTTCTACCCCCAAGCCATAAGACTGCTGAACAAATAATCAAATGGCCACCTGGACTTTTTACATTGACCCCCCAATTGTTTTTACACTGCTGCTACTCACTGTTTATTATCTATTCATAGTCACTTTACCCCTACCTATATGTACAAATAACGCTGTACCCCCGCACATTGACTCGGTACCGGTACCCCCTGTATATAGCCTCGTTATTTTATCGTGTTACTTTTTATAATTTTTTACTTTCGTTTATTTGGTAAATATTTTCGTAACTTTTTCATGAACTGCATTGTTGGTTTAAGGGCCTGTAAGTAAGCACTTCACAGTAAGGTCTACACCTGTTGTATACGGCGCATGTGACAAATAAAGTTAGACTTGATTTGAAATGCACTATAACGGTAACAAACGGTTACCCCAAACTGGCTATCAGCGGACCGTTGTCTAGCAGCGAAACAGTTCATTCAGCCTCATTTAATGCTTCAAAAAAACATAGCTGATATGGCTGACTTGCTTAAAAACTTCTTATGGATCACACAGCGTCCCACCTCGACAACTTCAGGTGAAATTGCAGAGCGCCAAATTCAAACTAAATTACTATAAATATTTAACTTTCATGAAAATCACAAGTGCAATACATCAAAATAAAGCTTAACTTGTTGTTAATCCAGCCGCCGTGTCAGATTTCAAAAAGGCTTTACGGCGAAAGCGCTCAGCACACAAAACATTACAAACAGTTAGCAGCCAAGTAGATTAGTCACAAAAGTCAGAAATAGCAATAAATGAATCACTTACCTTTGATGATCTTCGTATGGTTGCACTCACAARACTCCCAGTTACACAATAAATGTTTGTTTTGTTCGATAAAGCCCCTCTTTATCCAAAAAACTCAATTTTGTTGGCGCGTTTTGTTCAGTAATCCAATGGCTCAAATGCGGTCACAAGAGGCAGACRAAAATTCCAAATAGTATCCGTAAAGTTCGTAGAAACATGTCAAACGATGTTTAGAATCAATCATCAGGTTGTTTTTAGCCTAAATAATCGATAATATTTCAACCGGACAATGGCGTCGTCAATATAAAAGAAAAACAACGAAAGGCGCGCTCTCGGGATTGCGCACCAAACAGGTTGGGGACTTTCCACTGGCCTCTCATTGAAACTGCTCATTCTCCCTCATTTTTCAGAATAAAGGCCTGAAACAATGTCTAAAGACTGTTCACAGATAGTGGAAGCCATAGGGAACGCAATCTGGGTCATAACCATTTATATGGTGGATAGGCTTTCAATGGAAAAACACCCATTTCAAAATAATAGCACTTCCTGGATGGATTTTCCTCAGGTTTTTGCCTGCCATTTCAGTTCTGTTATACTCACAGACATTATTTTAACAGTTTTGGAAAYTTTAGAGTGTTTTCTATCAATATGCATATCCTAGCTTCTGGGCCTGAGTAGCAGGCAGTTTATCCTAAAAAAGTTAAACAAATGTGGTTTCTATTGACAATTTCTAATGACAAAGATGTACAAGTTATGGCATGAGGGGACGACAAGTGGATAAGAGGCAATCCGTAATTTTAATTAAGACGTTAATGAGCGAGCTAGGACGGACGTAGTCAATATAACTATTTGTTTAGCACTTTTGAAATGTACGGCGACAGAATTCATGTCACATCTTCTCCTGCTCCCCCCCTCCGGCGTACGACGTCGCCAGAATACTAACCACCGGTCCTGGGATTCATCATTACGCACACCTGATACTCATCATTACGAGCACCTGTTAATCAGTATGATTCACAYCTGGACTTCATTAACTTTATAATTTCCTTCCATTTATATGTCACTCCCTTATGTTTTCTCACCAGTTGGTATTGTTCTTGTTTACCAGCATGTAGCCTTATGGAATTGGCTCTTTACTGGTTTGGTTGTTTATATTAAACTTTTCACTTGCACCTGCTTCCCGACTGACAGCTGCGTTATTACAATTCAGAACATGGGCCGTTCTTACAGTGTTCTCCCTGCACACCAAGTCAGAACCATAGGATGAATAAAGGGGGCATATAAGCACACAATGAAAGCTCTTACAATATTCGATGATTACATTTCTCTAAAACAGGTTATAGGATAATTGTGCACCAAGAAGTCAGAACAGTAGGAAAAAGTAAATAGACCAAATTATTAGGGTGAGGCACACGGGCTACTAACATTTTATTACACAACATACACTTAGTATTACTTTCTTAGCTACAGTATACATATCTCCCTGGCATATTACATAATTTATGCAGCAGCATACAATACATTTTTGGACTCACCTTGTTGTGCTGTGCTCACCTAAACAGGAAGGTGGCGGGGTGATCCTTCGTGTGAAAACTTTGTCATCAAAGTCTGGCATTCTCAGGATTTATGGTGCATTCAAAACAACTGGCAACTCGGAAAAAAACAAGGTAGAATCATGATGACGTTATTAATCTTCAGGTCGTAGCTCTAGAAAGTCGCCGGATTTACAATATCGAGTTGGATGACCTTTCAAAACGTATTTTCCCAGTCGTCTTGAACTCAACGAACTCAAGTTTTCACAGTTCCGAGTTAACAGTTGAGTTCAGTCCTGAGCGCGGCACAAATCATGCTTCATTGGCAGCACGACCAATGTCGAATGTTTATCATTTTAAACTTGGAAAAGAGCCCCTTAATCCCAGATTTGGGACCACACAGCCACCCCACTGAATAGCAGTCAGCCACTGTCACTGATTCCTTCCAAACCACTCATTGTTGAATTTGCGATTTCCAACTTGTTGTGTAATGTTTATGTCCAATGGCCGATGAGCACCGATACATTTTATCTATAATTTATCTTCATATGACAAGGTGAAAGGATTTGCCAGTAGATTGTCGACTTGATTCATGATGATGACTGCTAGCTAAGATTTTGAAAGTATGATGTTGACACGTCCAATCAAAGCTACATATAACGTGATTTGATCTGTGGCCAATGACCTTGAGCCTTCTTGGATGGGCACTTCCAATGTAACTCTATGGCAGCACCCAAGGGGCTTGAATTTTCTACCCTTAGACTTGGCGGTGACGTAGTGTCCTCATGAGTGACAGAACACTGAGCCAATCACGACACAATGCTACGTATTTTCTGCTGGCTTGCCCCACCACCACAGAAAGCACTGAGCTAGGCTGAAACACCTATCCTTTGGAGCTGCCTTACTCAAGAAAAGAGACCATGTTTGTATGCGGATTCATTAACTCAATGATATCCATTTTTTTACAGTGTTTGCAAACTGATATGTGACACATATTAATGGCAAAATAACATGCAAAACAGGCAAGCCCCCCCCCAAAATAAATAATATTTTCTTGCTAAAAATGTGGGGCTCAAAACAGGTGGGGCAGGTGGCTCACAGGTTCCTGTACSTTTCCTTCGTTGCACCATGTCTTGTTGGTCATAAAGCAAAGCCCACCCCCCTTGTTCTTGCCAGAGAGAGCCTGCTTTCTATCCGCTCGAAAAACTGTTAAATCCGCTGGCTGTATATAATCCGTTTGGATGTCAGAGGAAAGCCAAGATCTGATATCCCTCTGGAAGGAGATCCTCACTCTAAGTTCGTCAAGTTTGTTCATTAAGGATTGAACACTGGCGAATAGTATGCTCGGAGGACGGGTTGCCAGGTGTCTTAAATAATCTCACTAAGACCCTTCCACGTCTGCCACTCCATTGGCATCTTCACTTCCTATTCTCCAGCAGGACTCCCAAGCAGCTCGGCGCCTCGTCAAAGAAGCTAGTCCATTGTTCTGCCGTCTCAGGGAATTCGGGAAGGTCGGGTGGACGGTGAGTCCCTAGCGATTCGTATTCCAATAGTTCTACCCGGGTGTGTGTAGAAATGCACGAAACAAACTAATTAAGAAAAGTAGAAATTTAAGAAAAGTAGAAACCTGAAATGTTTTATCGGAGCTCGAGGCGAGGCACCCTCTGTCAGCGCCATCTTCGCCATTATGGTGACACGTCACAATAATGCCAAGAGTACTACACTACAGTGTATGTCAAAACTCAGCATCTGCCTTGGTAAAATCTCACTATAATTCTTCAGAACTTGAAACTAGAAAGACAAATCTGTAGGATGTATCATGATCCCTAGAAAAGGCAACAATCAGGAAGTAACAGCCTTGTCTCGACTCCAAAATAGTAATTGTTCCAATTGAAATGTATTTCTGTCCTACTTTTCTATTGTTCATCCCCGTATCCAGTATCCACTTTGTGTCTATTCTTAGTTCTATTGTCTGTGGGATTATGGTGACGTTTTATTTTATCACTGCTACAGCACATTCAGTGCCGTCGCCGCCAGGTAACTAGTGGACATCCAGTGCAACGTGATCTACCTACTACTATCTAACACTGCTCTAACACTGCAACGCTATATATCTCCTACTTAGATTTATGCTGGATGTGTACCCTACTTACTGGCACAGTGTTCACAGGATTACCTGGTATTTTCCAGTGACAATCAAGGGTAATCTTGAAGTTGTCAGACTCTTTAGAAAAATATAACAGCCGTCATTTATTGCAGCAATTGCTGATAATCAACAACCTTTTTTCATTTATTTGTCCTTGAATGTATCAGCCCATACACTGAATGTACAACACATTAGGAACACCTTCCTACTATTGAGTTGTACACCTTTTTGCACTCAAAATAGCCTCAATACTTCAGGGCATGGACTCTATAAGGTATCGAAAGTGTTCCACAGATATGCTGGCTCATGTTGATTCCAATGCTTCCCACAGTTGTGAAGTTGGCTGGATGTCCTTTGGGTGGTGAACCATTCKTGATACAAAAGGGAAACTGTTGAGCGTGAAAAACCCAGCAGAGTTGCAGTTCTTGACATGCTTAAACCGGTGTGCCTGGCACCTACTACCATACCCCGTTCAAAGACACTTAAATCTTTTGTCTTGCCCATTCACCCTCTGAAAGGCACATAGACACAATATATGTCTAAATTGTCTCAAGGCTTAAAAATCCTTCTTTAACCTGTCTCCTCCCCTTCATATACACTGATTGAAGTGGATTTAATAAGTGACATCAATAAGGGCGCATAGCTTTCACCTGGATTCACCTGGTCCAGTCTATGTCATGGAAAGGACAGTTGTTCCTAATGTTTTGTACACTCAATGTATATTACCAAATTGTGACCCCTACGAGACTTCCTGAGAARATGAAGGATAGCTAGATAATAGAGAAAGTGTTGATATACAGTACATCCACTAACGAAGAACATCTTGATCCACTATTCCAGTGGACTCCAGTGTCACTGATGGGAGGATAAAGATAGAGGTAGAGAGGAGACAGCATGAGATGTGGCATGTGGTTGTTGTGGCTACAGTGGAACAGCTAAATAATCAATGTATTTGAAGTCCATCTGAACAGAAGTCATGTCACGTGTAAACAGCTGTTGCGTTTCCTATCAGGAAGGAGGGACCAATTTCGATAGAGCAACACACACATATGCATCCAATCAAATGAGGGGTCAACGTTGAGGCTGCTAAGACCAATAAAACATCTTGGTTGGAGATATCAATCTGGCAAAGGCAATATTAGTCAGATAAGGATAAATGAGACCTTTCAAAGAGGAGAATGTGACAGCATCTCTCCACAGACCATTACAGTGCCCCCTTGGGGATTGAGCTCAGCTCTGGATCCCCCCCTCACCCCCAGGACTGGATCACTCCTTTATCTCATCTATCTAATTTAGACCAATCCTGTTTGGACCATGYTCCGTGATGTTGCTCTCTGATCCACACCCAGCAGCTTCTACAATAAGGTTACCCAACTGGCGGCCCTCTGTGATTTTATTTGGCCCCCCCAAACGTAAAAAAAAAATATATATATACAGCGCATATATTCGTCTTTGGATGGGACATTAAACAGGTGTCCTGACTCTCTGTAGTCAATAAAAGATCCCATGGCACTTATTGTAAGATTAGGGGTGTTAAATCCGGTGTCCTGGCTAAACTCACAATATGGCTCTCATACCATCATGGTCACCTAATCATCCCCAGTTTACAATCGGCTCATTTATCCCCCTCCTGTCCCCTGTAACTATTCCTCAGGTCGTTGCTGTAAATGAGAATGTGTTCTCAGTCAACTTACCTGGTAAAGTAAGGGTTAAATATTATCTGTAATATATATATGACATATATAGAAAAGTATGAGGACATGCCACCTTCAAATTAGTGGATTTGGCTATTGTAGCCACACCCATTGCTGACAGGTGTAAAAAAAATCTAGCAAACAGTCATGCAATCTCCATAGAAAAACATTGGCAGTGGAATGGCCTTACTGAAGAGCTTGATGCCACATTACCAAAAAGTCAGTTTGTCAAATTTCTGCCCTGCTAGAGCTGCCCCGGTCAACTGTCTGTACTGTTATTGTGAAGTGGACATGTCTAGGAGCAACAATAGCTCAGCCGCGAAGTGATAGGCCACACAAGCTCACAGAACGGGACCGCCGTGTGCTGAAGCGCGTAAAAATCGTCTGTCCTCAGTTGCAACATTCACTACTGAGTTCTAAACTGCCTCTGGAAGCAACATCAGCACAAGAACTGTTCGTCGGGAGCTTCATGAAATGGGTTTCCATGGCCAAGCAGCCACACACAAGCCTAAGATCACCATGCGCAATGCTAAGAGTCGGCTGGAGTTGTGTAAAGCTCACTGCCATCGGACTCTGGAGGGATGAATCATGCTTCACCATCTGGCAGTCCAATGGACGAATCTGGGTTTGGCAGATACCAGGAGAACGCTAACTGCCCCAATGCATATTGCCAGTTGTAAAGTTTGGTGGAGGTGGAATAATGGTCTGGGGCTGCTTTTCTGGGGCTTATGGTAGAGAAATCAACATTAAATTATTTGGCAACAGCTCTTGTGGACATTCCTGCAGTCAGTATGCCAATTGACAGGTGTGTTGTGTGACACACCTGTCAGGTGGATGGAGTATCTTGGCAAAGGAGAATTGTTCACTAACCGGGATTGTTAACACATATGTGCACAACATTTGACAGAAATAAGCTTTTTGTGCTCATGGAACATTTCGGGGATCTTTTATTTCAGCTAATGAAACCTGGGACCAACACTTTACATGTTGCGTTTATATTTTTTGTTCAGTACATGTATATATATATATATACTGAAACAAAAATATAAACGCAACATGTAAAGTGTTGGTTTAAAAAAAAATATATATATATACAGTGGGGAGAACAAGTATTTGATACACTGCCGATTTTGCAGGTTTTCCTACTTACAAAGCATGTAGAGGTCTGTCATTTTTATTCATAGGTACACTTCAACTGTGAGAGACGGAATCTAAAACAAAAATCCAGAAAATCACATTGTATGATTTTTAAATAATTAATTTGCATTTTAATTCCATAACATAAGTATTTGATCACCTACCAACCAGTAAGAATTCCGGCTCTCCACACCTGTTAGTTTTTCTTTAAGAGCCCTCCTGTTTCTCCACTCATTACTGTATAACTGCACCTGTTGAACTCGTTACCTGTATAAAAGACACGTGTCCACATACTCAATCAAAACAGATTCCAACCTCTCCACAATGGCCAAGACCAGAGAGCTGTGTAAGGACATCAGGGATAAAATTGTAGACCTGCACAAGGCTGGGATGGGCTACAGGACAATAGGCAAGCAGCTTGGTGAGAAGGCAACAACTGTTGGCGCAATTATTAGAAAATGGAAGAAGTTCAAGATGACGGTCAATCACCCTCGATCTGGGGCTCGTGGGGCATCAATGATCATGAGGAAGGTGAGGGATCACGCCAGAACTACACGGCAGGACCTGGTCAATGACCTGAAGAGAGCTGGGACCACAGTCTCAAAGAAAACCATTAGTAAACAACTACGCCGTCATGGATTAAAATCCTGCAGCGCACGCAAGGTCCCCTGCTCAAAGCCAGTGCATGTCCAGGCCCGTCTGAAGTTGCCAATGACTATCTGGATGATCCAGAGGAGAATGGGAGACGGTCATGTGGTCTGATGAGACAAAAATAGAGCTTTTTGGTCTAAACTCCACTCGCCGTGTTTGGAGGAAGAAGAAGGATGAGTACAACCCCAAGAACACCATCCCAACCGTGAAGCATGGAGGTGGAAACATCATTCTTTGGGGATGCTTTTCTGCAAAGGGGACAGGACGACTGCACCGTATTGAGGGGAGGATGGATGGGGCCATGTATCGCGAGATCTTGGCCAACAACCTCCTTCCCTCAATAAGAGCATTGAAGATGGGTCGTGGCTGGGTCTTCCAGCATGACAACGAACCAAAACCACACAGGGCAACTAAGGATGGCTCCGTAAGAAGCATCTCAAGGTCCTGGAGTGGCCTAGCCAGTCTCCAGACCTGAACCCAATAGAAAATCTTTGGAGGGAGCTGAAATCCGTATTGCCCAGCGACAGCCCTGAAGGATCTGGAGAAGGTCTGTATGGAGGAGTGGGCCCAAATCCCTGCTGCAGTGTGTGCAAACCTGGTCAAGAACTACAGGAAACGTACGATCTCTGTAATTGCAAACAAAGGTTTCTGTACCAAATATTAAGTTCTGCTTTTCTGATGTATCAAATACTTATGTCATGCAATAAAATGCAAATGAATGACTTAAAAATCATACAATGTGATTTTCTGGATTTTTTTTTAGATTCCGTCTCTCACAGTTGAAGTGTACCTATGATAAAAATTACAGACCTCTACATGCTTTGTAAGTAGGAAAACCTGCAAAATCGGCAGTGTATCAAATACTTGTTCTCCCCACTGTATATATAATTATATATATGTATACATACATACACAGTACCAGTCAAAAGTTTGGACATACCTACTCATTCAAGGGTTTTTCTATATTTTTACTATTCTCTACATTGTAGAAATATAGTGAAGACATCAAAACTATGAAATAACACATTTGGAATTATGTAGTAACCAAAAAAGTGTTCAACAAATCCAAATATATTATATATTTTAGATTCTTCGAGGTACCCACCCTGTGGCTTGACAGCTTTGCATTCTCTCAACCAGCTTTACCTGGAAAGCTTTTTCAACAGTCATCCTGTTGGAACGTCTCATCTTCCTCGAGGTGGTGTGAATGAGAATCACATTCATTTTGATACGCGACAAACGTGATACTGTTTGACTATGATAAATTATTTTGATTAAACGAGATTAAACATATTGATATGTACTATCATTTATATACTATTTCTTTGTAATAAGATAATGCGTAGTATTTACTGTAGTAGTTACACTTGTACATAAATAGTAGCTCGGTCTTGGCAGGCCTCAAAGAAGCACGATGTGCCACATAACAGTTGTGCATAAATAAACCAGCAGCAAGTCTAGAAGACGAAGACTGCTGTCGGCCATCCAAAGAAAGAAAGGCACAATTTACGATCACTACGTGACCTGCTGCAGTTAGTACAGCCCAATATTAAAACGCAACACTGGTAATTGATTCCTTTCAGACATCTCCCTAATCATCCCATAGACTGTGGCCTGGGTAGTCAGACCTTTCCGACAGCTACTCACATATGATAATGTTGGCAAGTAACCCCAAGAGGCCTCTCCTATACCCCTCAGKGATAAAGATCCCCAGTGGTAGCCAAGCTGGGATTAAAGAGGCTTTATGCTTTGTGTTTGTCACAAGAACAGCTCAGGCAGCTAATGACCGCTTCTTCATAAATCTCCCCCTGGTCTGCCTGGGACCTGGCTGGCTCAGAGCTCTGTCTTGATCAGCCACATTCTCTCTGAGCTCCAAACCATCCCGCCTCCTGTCCTGCTTGGACTCGGTTGAGGGATGGGTGCCTTTTAATGTCCCCTACCCCTCCACCCTTCCCTCCACCCCTCCTGATCTCCYCCTGTTCTTCTCTGCTCAACAGTCAGTCAGAAGGGCAGCTCTGGTCCACTGTCTCAGTGTTCTCTGCCCTCTGTAGGGGGGCAGAGGTCACCGCAGAGTGTGTGTGATTGGGTTAAGATTTCACAAGCTACAGTAATACAAAAACCGACAAAACAATAGAACAATTTCTAATTTCTGTCCCAAAACCACTAGCATTAAGTATTGTGACTGTTGTTTTAAAGGGTGTGTTGTGGCTAGTCGCTGCACTTAAAATGTGGAATCACTCTTCCCCCTCTCTTCCATTTCCCTGGTTAAAACATTGACTTTATTGTTGTAATAACCATTGCAAAATAAATGTTCAGACAGGCAGTGTCTATGTGCTGCTTTGGAGGGCAGCACCATTCTAAGGCAGACAAAGGCGGGGCGGCAGGTAGCCTAGTGGTTAGAGCATTGGGCCAGTAACCGAAAGGTTGCTRGATTGAATCCCCGAGCTGTCGTTCTGCCCCTGAACAAGGCAGTTAAGCCACTGTTCCTAGGCCGTCATTGTAAATAAGAATTTGTTCTTAACTGACTTGCCTAGTTAAATAAAGGTAAAAAAAAACACCAAAAAAACATTTGATTAGATGCATCAATCACTATTAGGAGGCKATCTGCCCATTAATACATGCAGCCAATGAAAAGGGAACGTACCCCTGTTACGATTTAAGACAAAGTTCATTCAACTTATCATGGAACGAGACACTCCTGACAGTGCACAAAGAAGTACATTTTGTCCAATAATGTCTGGCTATGTCTGTAGCAAGCCAAGCCGTTTCAATTTAGCCCCCTGTTCCGTATCGGTAGGGATTCCACGGYAGGGGAAGACTGGAAACACATGTGGTTAGTGGAGCTTCAGGAGTTGCTGCTGCCTGCTTAGCAGATGGATGCTCTGATGCTCTGCTCTTAACGTGGGCCAGACCAGGGGCCAACAGAGGCCTTGCTTTCAACACCCATACCCGTTTGGCTTATCTTTAGGCCTTCTGGAGGATATGATGGAGAGGTGGGAGAGCCGAGGGCAGCCAGGACCAGAGGTAGTAGGGAAAAGGAAAGGGAAGGCCCATGAGACTGCTGTAGGGTCTCCTAGGGAGACTAGCTGTCAATCACAGTTGGGAAAGGCTTTGACTTTTACACTCACACCTCACCTTGGATGTCAGTCGTCAGGCTTTGATGCCGACCCCCCCGTGTGAGACCACCAAATGTGGCCTGGTTTGGTATTTTCACGCTGTCGCTCAAGATACATTGCATGATGTCTGTCTGTGGATGTACAGTAATGAGAATGGAAGATGTGTCCAGGAACAAGTCCACAAAGAAATCCCCTCAYATTGTTAAGACACTTCACTGGGGCTGTGATTGCTAAACCTATTTCCCACCTGCACTGCACTGGTGAAGAATCTGGGCAGGGGCAGGGCATAGTGGGGGCAGGTTGAAAGGCGGGCAAAGCCGGGGGTGGTTACAGACTACAGGTGTGGAGCCCTCTGCTTTGTATTTCTGCATCTGTGAAAGTGTGGCCTCTTAATCCCAGGGAGATGTCTCCCTTTCAGTAGGGCTTTGTAGGCCATGGGGCTTTGATATCAGCCCCATGGCTGGGGCTGATATCTGGTACAGTAAATCACTGAATATAATATAAATTATGGAGTGCCTGCCTGCTTCCCAGAGTTAACCTGAGCTCTGAAGTCACCTCTGATTGCAAAAACAACTCCCAGAGTCTAATCTTTAAAGGTGTAGTCCACAATAGTCCACAACGTTTCCCACACGCTCCTTCCAGGGGATCATTACAGGTGCTGCTCTACATGTTACTGTTTTGGAGGCTCTGTCTGTCTACCATAATCAGTGTCCTGGTAGCCGCTCGGTTGCCGTAGTTACGCATGCCGTTGTGGTTTGTCAGTCAACAACAGGTCTGTTTGTCTGCCCTCTGTGGACAGAATGTGTTGTTGTAAAACATGATGAATGTAGATAAGTTGCCCGGGCTGTCAGTTATGGATAGGATAGCATGAATCCATTGAGTCGAAGTGGATGTCATTGGCATGCCTATTGCATAATGTTAACCCATCCTGTTATGTCAGGACCACAATGTATGTCTTTTAGCCCTTMATTTCTACTAGAACAAAAAAGTTAACCCATCCTGTTTTGCTGGTACGAAGAAGGCTACATCTCTCATTATCATATTTGTGTCAGAAGTAATTAACCAGTTTAAGCCTTATATCTCTATATGATTGCTTCCCCAAGATGTACAAAGAGCAGTGCTATAACTAACACCAAAAGAGAGCAAAATGTTTCCAGAAGATCTAGATTACAAAACACACATTTCATCGTCCATTATCCCTATCAAAGGCAGCTGTGAGGACATTCTATGGAATACAGTAATAGTCTACTATCAAACATCTTTACTGAAAACAACAATGATATAATAGCATCCTACCGAGAACTAGTAATTCTTTGCTCCGATAATCCGATAAACGATACAGTATGATATGTCAATCCTCACATCTCTGCAGACTTTCATACTGTGTTCGATTTCAGTGTAAAACCGTCAATAAGAGTGACGTTAATGGCGTAATAGTGCTATTTTATGATTAAAGGAAGGACAAATAATATCAATGTCAAGGGCTTCTAATGGACCACTGATGTGACAAGGACAGCATTAAAACCAGGAATGTTGTAGAATGTTATAGGTTTCATTTACAACCTTAAGATTTTACATGGCTCCTAAACAAAAGTGTTGCATTCTTTATGGTGGAGCAAAAATAAAAACATGACAAAGGGAGAAGGAGGAAACCCAGCCATACAATAAGTGCAGGTCAGACTCCCTGTCTATACATTAGAAAGGAGGATGTGGGAATCTTGTCTGCGACTAGCTGTGATTGGCACATCTTTCAGCAGTGAGAGACAGGCCTGTCCTTTAAAGAGGAGCCACATAGTGACAGACAGGAGCAAGTATTTCTCATTACTCTTCAAAAGGCTGAAAACTCCTTTCTTCCCTTATTTTGTTTCATTACATCGGGGGTGTCTTTCCATCTCTCTTTTTCCATCTTTGTACCACGGAGGCCCTGACTGCTGGCTCGTTCCCATTATGCAATGATACTGAATTTCATAAGTTCTTGAATAACAACAATTTGTTGGGGTTCGTCTCTCTGAAAATTGGTCAGAGAAGTGAGGGTGAACATAACGTAAGGAATGAGTGGTGTTTGCCAGAACGTCCGCAGAGCAGAGCCAAGGAGTAGATCGTTGGAAGGGTCCCGAGTTACAGAGCCATGGCATGTCCCTCCCCCTGATGGAAACTAGGCCATAAGGACCTAGAGATTGACATGGAACACAGCAACTTCTCAACCTCCCTAGCACCCAACAGAGGGTGTGTAGCGTGTGTGTGTAGTGTGTGTGTGTACGGGGGGGAGGGGGGTTGGCAAATAATGAATATATGATTGATATAAATGAGGGAAAATACAACAAGGCTTCCATACAGACTGCCTTGAWAGTTGCAACTGAAGGGTAACAATGTGGATTGCACAACTTTCCTTTGCTTGCTCAAATGCCTTGTAAAATACTCTGTAYATTGAAGATCCCAGGTTTCTCTTTGCTGGATGCTTAGTGAGACTAAAATGTACTGTTATGCACCATTACTCAAAGCTGAATCAATACAATACAAAATGATATGTTTCCTTCCATCTCTAGGTCTATGTCTAATGTACTAGATTTGATCCAAGATGTTTATGTATTCTGCAGAGTGCCCAAATTCAGCAGGAAGCAAATGAATGGAAACAATCCACAGAAAACATGACAACTAAGGAAGAATGGAGGGAAAAGGGCACTAGGCTAAAGGACAAAMGGCAGGCAGAAAACTGCTACATCGGGCCTGGCTGACACTGAAATGACTATGTTGGAAGAGGATGACCAATAAATGAGCTATATTGTGAGCCTGATGAACCTCACATAATTAAATAGAACAGTATTTTAGTGTAAATCAAATATTTGTCTATAAATATATTATATTTTGCGGACCCTGGCTCTAACATAGCATGTTTCCCTTCATAAGACCACAAGCCTGATCTGACTGGGTGCCTGACAACTGTTAATGGAGCCCTTTCAGATCTAACTGCACTCTGAGGCATAGCGGATACTGGCTGAACACCATGTGGAAGTTGGATACGCTGGGCTGCGTGTATCTGCTTAATTTGTGTGTGCATTGAGAACGCCGATGAAGACATTAGCGATGACAATGTTTCTTCAGTTATCTACTTTAGTCTCAATCTCTTCTTTTAAAGCAGCAGTGGCATCTCAAATAATACAGCAAGCTTTCAGAGTTGGATGTTGAATACAGAGAGCATGTCCCAGGATGACTTGGCCACAGAATTGTTTTCACGGAGACGTTTGACAAGTCTGAAAGAACACCAGAGAGGTTTGTAAGAAATKAAGCTGACACATTGATGAATGGTTTGCTGAAAATAATAACCCCAGATACATACCTAAAACCAACTGTCGGGTTCGGCCATCTAGGGCGTTCCACCGCTGCCCATAGGTATGCATAGCAATCGGTAGCTCAGAGGCAAAAAATGTCACCAGAGATTTAACAGAAGAAGAACATAAAAAAAACAGGGTGAAAAGTTATCCAGGCCGATACATCTGCACATACTGTACTGTACTTCAGAGGGCCCTGTTTGAGTCAGTCAGTGTTTCAATTGAGCTATTGCCTCTGATATCAAAGCATCACTGCAGGATGGAAGCCATTCTTGCCTTCAGCCTTTATACTCTGACAAACAGCCCACAGAACAGAGTAAATCTACTAGCATGAGTCCTGTGGTCAGGAATGGCTTCTGATCTAAAGGCTTCAATACACCTGGGCAACATGACGAGACAATTAACAGTGAGACAACCTCCTGGGTCTTCTGATATAAAAGGTACAACGGTCTTCTCTGGTAAAATATATGATTGGCTTCTCAATACATCCTTGCTGACAGTGTTCACATGTGTCTCATTAAAAGATGAGCTCTGATTATCAACAACCAGGTGTTAAGGCACAGAACCACAATGGAACAGGATTGTCACGGTATGAGTCAACATTCAGATTATAATCAGAGTCAAGTCAGGTTCGAATCGGCCAAATGTCTGCAGACCTCTAGAGGAACAGTTTGGCCTAGGGGAGAGGCTGACCAGATAACAGTTGTAACTGCTCTGTCTAAGCAGCTGAGGAACTCTGCTGTAAAACAGAAAAGAGGGGCTTTAGAATGTTGATAGACACTTACAAAGGACATATGGGTGGGTATAGATGGCTGAAAGTGTCAACATACTGTAGCTGCCCCTCCTCTCCATGTATCTTTTAACAGAACTGATGCAGTAGGTCTACTAATCCTCCCAGTCAGGTCTGCTGCCTGCTAAATGTATCTGGGTATACATGGCTGAAAGAGCATCTGTCAACGTACAGCTGCTCTCTCCTCATGCATATTCTATCAGAATTGATAAAAAGGTCTACAGGGTGCCAATGTTGTGAAGAGTAGTATGGTGAGAGGATGGTCACTCATCCTACCAGTCACAATATACACATCATCTACTAATGCATGGCTGTCCCTCAAAGGGAAAATAAAGAATGAATGAGTCCAAGACGACACATTTTACAGAAACACATAGCCATATTATGTTGCTGTTCAACCAACTGATCATCCAGTAAAAAATGTGATCTTTCCTTTGGTGTAGTGAGAGGGCTTTCGCAATATTGTTATCTATTGTTAGCCGAAGGGGACTGCTGTTAAAAATTGTATTGTGTGCTTGGAGAGTATTCCTCTCTCCCCATCCATATGTCGGGTGTCAACTACATTATTCATAGCTTGTAAAGGTAATTATAGAACGCCACAAAGTGTTCAAGTGCTAATTTAACACACAGTGTTCATATGAGCTTGTTAGCTCGCTTCGCGCTGACGTCAGCCCTAAGCGATTGTGCCCTATGGTTTTCATTTCACAAAAGCCCAAAAAGGAACCGTCATGGTCACTGCGATGTTATTCTTTGCCCAGTATATTCCACTGACATCTCTCCAATCCCAATATTGATATCTCTCCAATGAAATCAGTTCCACACAAATGCGTTTCATGAGGCTCAACATGTGGCTGTGGAGAGAAGAGAGTCAGCCCCATAAAAGTCAGGTTTGTGGAGAGAGGGAAATATTTGGGCTTTTAAAAGAAAACACTGGAGGGGTGTTTTTTAGGAATGAGGCGTTACTGCTGGAGAGATTGGGGACGCCAGGCCACGCCGGAAGATTCCAGGCAGATGGACCAGACTGGATTGTGCGGCTGAGATGGTTGAAACGACTGGGCTGCAATGCAGCATGGCATGGCCTGGACATGCTCTCACAGTCCAGTCACAGGACCAGAGCCCATGAGAGGAGAGTAGAGGAGACCAGGCTGGGATATGACACGCCATGGCTCAGCCATTTCTCATTCAGACATGGGGACCAGAGCGATTTCCCTCCATGCTCGTAACCTATTCCCCGTATCCTTGTATTATGACTATAATCCAGCTATAAAGAATTATGGTCACAGTATGAGGTCTCTGCTCACTAATGAATTAAAAACTCCACTTCCCTCTCCCTCTCTCTGTTGACTTAAACCCATACCGTTGAACACGTGCCAGATGTGATTTTTGACTCGAGCTCTTGTCTCATTCTCATCACCTCTCATGAGCCTTAAATGGACTGTTGATGGGGCGAGGCGAGTAGCATTACTCATACAATCACTACACACACTCATACAGTAGGGTACACTCTGCCTGCATGGCATTGAACTCTATGACAGTGAAATAATGCTGCTGGAATGGAGTTTTCTATAGATGGTCCCACAACTTGCCGTTGTTTTTAATAAGGCAAGGTGCTGTGTGTGTGTTGGTAATGTACGTGTAGGAAACACCCTGGTGGAAAGGAGTATTCTCTTATTAATCCATATATAGACACACACACATACAAACTCTCACTCACTCGCAGCTATAAAGCTGGGGGCTCAATCACACTGTGAGCTGTGCACTGATTTGGCCGGTGTGTATTTTGCGAGGTGGCGCTGATGGTGAACAGGCCAGCAGGCCTGACACAATGGCCATTATGAACTCTCAAGCTGTGCGCCGCGTCTCACACATACCGAGATGGGTTTACGCATGGGAGCATAGAATGAATAAGGCCTGCTCACTCTCCCTATGAAGATTTCTACATTACTGAGTAGAGGCCTTTGCTGTATGCATACCAAATTCCCCCTGAAACAGAGCATAGACCTGTACATATATACACCATATCACAACTCCTTACCTGGGTTCCTAAGGCGACAGGTGACATCATCTCTCTCTGCTATCGCTGTGATTGGCTGAGGTGGCATTCCCAGCAGGCAGCGGGGCTTTGCCTGTGTTCCATCCCAGGGCTCGGAGTCTAAGGCACCTGTACAGGATTAGGGCTGAGAAGACAGACACAGTGCACAGAGAGAGAGAGAGAGCTTATAGGATTGTGAAAGCAGGAAACAGCCTTATGTACACCTGGAGACTGAAAAAACTCAGGGACAGATATAGTGCTTGCATTAGTGCAATAAACTATAAACCATGAAAGCTACAATAAAAGGTTACAAATAAAATAGATGAGTTGAGTGTACAATGTAAAAAAGACAGTTCCGCATTATAGCCGTGTTTGGTATGAAACAAATATAAAATATAAACGAATGCAAAGCCTACGTAAATCTGGTCCTGAGTGTCTGCTTTGAAGGACAGTAAACCTCCGTGACACTGAAGGATTTATCATTTAAGTCTCATTTGATCTGATCCTTGTCAAGGACTACACCCACTGGGCACAACACATAATTTCAACGTGGAAATTTGGGTAATATTTGGCTGAGATGTTGATCAATGAGATTTCAACCTTTATTCACCCACTCAAAAAGACAACCAGAAGTTTGTTGAATTCCCAATGTGTTATTACTGTGCCTTCAACCATTTAAAAGCACAACAAAGTTCAAATGGGAACACAATGTCAGATATTTGTACTTATGCAACAATTTAATGTGTTATCACTGTGCTTAATCTAATAGCACAGCCACATGACCTGGATTGCAGTTGAGATTACATGAAAAGTACATAGTGCAAGTGATGAATGCAGTTCAAGATTCTGCACAGATTATTATAGCAATTGTGAAGATCTCCACAGTTGCAACCTTTGCATGCTATCTTGAATAAATTTGACAAATTTGAAGTCAACCAAAGCTTGAAACCCTCGGCTTTTTACTGGAAACAAGTGCTGTTGATGACTACGCAATTGCTATATAGGCCTAAATAATATAATTGATGATATATGAAGTATGGTTACATTTCATTTTAAAACCTACCCTTTGGAACGACAGTGATTATATTGAGTAATTAAGAGATCTCTCAATAATCATTCTCACGATAACACATTGGTAGTAGTTAAAAATATGAATCCTACGCAGGGCTAGGCTTGGTTAAAACCCTGGATGAGCTGTAGATAGATCAACTCTCTAGTAGAAGGTGCTACCCAACCTATAGTGTTTTTCTGATAGTGGATATAACGTTGAAGTTCTGACATTGTTCCAAAGGTACAAATTCAACAGCCTTGTGAATGTTGACCTGTTTAAAGGTCTTGCTCACATCGGCTACGGAGAGCGTGATCACACAGTCATCTGGAACAGCTGGTGCTCTCATGCATTCAATGTTGCTTGCCTCGAAGCGAGTATAAAAGGCATTTTGCTTGTCTGGTACGCTCGTGTCACTGGTCAGCTCACGGCTGGGTTTCCCTTTGTAGTCCGTAATAGCTTGCAAGCCCTGCTACATCCAACGAGCGTCAGATCCGGTGTAGTAGGATTCAATCTTAGTCTTGTATTTACGCTTTGCCTGTTTGATTGTTTGTCTGAAGGTATAGCGCGATTTCTTATAAGCGTCTGGATTAGTGTCCCGCTCCTTGAATGTGGCATCTCTAGCCTTTTGCCCGATGCGGATGTTTGTTTTATTTCACCTTTATTTAACCAGGTTGTCGAGTTGAGAACAAGTTCTCATTTACAACTGCGACCTGGCCAAGATAAAGCAAAGCAGTTCGACACATACAACACAGAGTTACACATGGAATAAACAAACATACAGTCAATAATACAGTAGAAAAAGTCTATTTACAATGTTGTCTGTAATCCATCGACATACCTCACAGATGTATTTGGCTCCCAGAATCTATGGCACAAGTGAATCCAGTGGTTTGTAACCCAATTTGAGTAAGCCAATGCAGCTCTTTGAGTTGGGATATTAGGTTACTCAGGTTATTGGGTTATTTCCTACAGTGGTAACCAAGGGCCTCAAACAGGCAGGATAGACTCATTGCATAACAAATGCCCCAGGAAATGCTGCTGCATTTTCTTGTCGGGCATGTAACTCGTTAAAAGAACATGCTGTTATAATATCACACACAAGATGACAAGAGGACATTATTTGTTGGCCATGCTGTTTGTCAGGATGGAGTGGACCAAAAGTGCATGGCACAACTGGCTGAGGATAACCTCAGTTTAGGACAGGGACATGACTTGGGTTGTACAAAATGGAGGGAACTCATTGTCGTCTAGTTCCTTAATGACCAAAACACTAAATATAGAATAAAGAGAAGGAAGGTGGGTAGAGGTTTCAGTATGAAGTCAGGTCTTGAATTGTTAACCAAATCATAGAGATATAGGAGGGAAATGTAAAACTGCCTGAGGTCTTAATGCACCTCCACAGTGCCATGTCTCTAGAACAAGCCCTCTACTCTTATCCACCTCCTCTTTCTGGACATTTAACTCAATTAGAGATGAAAGGCTTTCTAAGAACAAGCAGGCAGGACCTGGAAGCCCCTCCCTCCACACTGAAACCATCCAATAGGCTGAAGGAATGTCAATTTAGTTAATATGTGACAACAGTCCTTTCATTTGTTTTTCGTTCCTTCTTAAAAATACTTTTATGGCATCATTATGAAGGTATGTCAGCTATGGAGAAGACAAACACTGATGTCTTTTATGCTGTGGTGAGGATGTCTAGAATGGTTGGAAATGAAGGCGCTCACTGGTCGTCTCTTCACTTCACAGCTGCAACCAAACAACTGCTATCTGGGAGCTATGATACCGTTACCTAATAAAGACAAATCTAATCTACGTCAGTGGAGGCTGCTGAGGGGAGGACGGCTCGTAAAAATGGCTGAAATGGAGTCAATAGAATGGTATCAAACATGTGGTTTCCATGTGGTTGATGCCATTCCATTGACTCCATTCCAGCCATTACTATAAGCGGTCCTCCCCTCAGCAGCCTCCACTGATCTACATGGCTTTACAGACCATTCTGAAGACACCTGGCTACTGAAACACAAAGTTAATAAAGTGTGGTCTCTATTTCAGCGAAAGGTAGAGGTTTGGACATCTGGCGATTAAATAAAATAAACTGAAATTAAGAAAAATGTAATCTATGAAGCAGATTGAGTAGTCTTTCATTTATAATGAGTGTTTGCAGTTTGAATTCTAGCTAATGAGGTATGTGTGTGTCATCCAGAAGGGGGTCTGAAGGGGAGCCAGAAGACAGGGGCTGGACTAGACCACCTGGCCTGACTGCAGCATCAGCCTGCTGACAGAACTACACCTCACTCATTCATTTACACTCAAACATACACTCACAAGCACATCATTCCTGACTCGATATGTCTATTTACATAATGCACACACCCACACAACATGTGGTAACACAGAACCATAGGTCTCTCGTGCAAAAGAGATTTGACCACAGATGGTCTCAGGGATGGCTAACTCTGGAAATTCCTTTGGTCTCTACTGAGTTAGGTAAATCAGCTTTTAGTTTTCTTGCACCCTCCTTGCGGAACAATCTTCAAAATGTTCTTAAATGTGATGTTGTGGTGCCTCTAGGGCAATTCAGAAAGCTGATTGAGGACCTTATTACTGATGAATGTGTTTGTTTTTTATGACTGTGTTTTTCTTCCTGGTTGCATTTTGTATTTATTTCGATGTGTGTATTTTATGTAATTTAGGGCTCATCTGTAAAAGAGACCTTGGTCTCAGTATGACTGCCTGATTAAATAATGATTAAATCAATTTTAAAAATCTCAGTGAGACTTACCTGGATAGCATGGTCCCAGATCTGTTTGTGTCATCATCCCACTACTTATCATGCCAAACAGGTCTGGTACCAGGCTATAACCTGGATACATACAGGTTAAATAAAATGCATACACACATGCCCATTCACACTTCCGAAACAAACACAGGTAGACCAGTGTACAGGGGGCTACATACATCCATGCTATCGGACTGAAAGTCTTTAATAATAAACACTCTCCATACAAAAGTATACAGTTGAAGTCGGAAGTTTACATACACTTAGGTTGGAGTCATTAAAACTCGCTTTTTCAACCACTCCACACATTTCTTGTTAACAAACTATAGTTTTGGCCAGTCGGTTAGGATATCTACTTTATGAATGACACAAGTAATTTTTCCAACAATTGCTTACAGACAGATTATTTCACTTATAATTCACTGTATCACAATTCCAGTGGGTCAGAAGTTTACAAAAACGAAGTTGACTGTGCATTTGTACAGCTTGGAAAATTCCAGAAAATAATGTCATGGCTTTAGAAGCTTCTGAGAGGCTAATTGACATCATTTGAGTCAATTGGAGGTGTACCTATGGATGTATTTCAAGGCCTACCTTCAAACGCAGTGCCTCTTTGCTTGACATCATGGGAAAATCAAAAGAAATCAGCCAAGACATCAGAAAATAAATTGTAGACAAGTCTGGTTCATCCTTGGGAGCAATTTCCAAACGCCTGAAGGTACCACGTTCATCTGTACAAACAATAGTACGCAAGAATAAACACCATGGGACCACGCAACCGTCATACCGCTCAGGAAGGAGATGCATTCTGCCTCCTAGAGATGAACGTACTTTGGTGCGAAAAGTACAAATCATAAAAAATATTGTACTTTTTGGAGAAATGTCCTCTGGTCTGATGAAACAAAAATAGAACTGTTTGGCCATAATGACCATCGTTATGTTTGGAGGAAAAAGTGGGAGGCTTGCAAGCCGAAGAACACCATCCCAACCGTGAAACACGGGGATGGCAGCATCATGTTGTGGGGGTGCATTGCTGCAGGAGGAACTGGTGCACTTCACAAAATAGATGGCTTCATGAGGATGGAAAATTATGTGGATATATTGAAGCAACATCTCAAGACATCAGTCAGGAAGTTAAAGTTTGGTCGCAAATGGGTCTTCCAAATGGACAATGACCCCAAGCATACTTCCAAAGTTGTGGCAAAATGGCTTAAGGACAACAAAGTCAAGGTATTGGAGTGGCCATCACAAAGCCCTGACCTCAATCCTATAGAAAATTTGTGGGCAGAACTGAAAAAGCATATGCGAGCAAGGAGGCCTACAAACCTTTACACCAGTTACACCAGCTCTGTCAGGAGGAATGGGCCAAAATTCACGCAACTTATTGTGGGAAGCGTGTGGAAGGCTACCCGAAAGGTTTGACCCAAGTTAAACAATTTAAAGGCAATGCTACCAAATACTAATTGAGTGTATGTAAACTTCTGACCCACTGGGAATGTGGTGAAAGAAATAAAAGCTGAAATAAATCATTCTCTCTACTATTATTCTGACATTTCAAATTCTTAAAATGAAATGGTGATCCTAACTGACCTAACACAGGGAATTTCTACTTGGATTAAATGTCAGGAATTGTGAAAAACTTAGTTTAAATGTGTTTGGCTAAGGTATATGTAAACTTCCGACTTCAACTGTATGTACAAGGTCACATACTGTATAGCATTTTATGGAAATGATCTACTATGGTTCAATCTCTCATCATAAATACAATACATTTCAACAGTCATCCACCACAGTACTTGATCATAATAAAAAAAAATCAGTTAACCATATCAGCTTCTGTCTACAGAGATCTCTGTGGTCCTTTCCCAGAGCAATACACAGGGGACACAGTTAGACCCAAATTGTATGTAAGTATTTTAAAGATTTGAACCCAGGTCTGATGACTGTTCTAATACTTTACAATGTTATCAATGACTGACTGACTGCCTATGAGGGAAAAGAATAACGCATGAATTCCTTTAAAACAAAACACAAACTCAGTGAGACATTTTAAATAACGCACATTGCCAATGAACACCAATGCAAGAAAACAAAGTAGTTCAACAGAGAAAAGTAAGACATTTTTTTTAAAACAAACAAGACTAACATTTAAAAGGTGGATAGTATATGTCTCAATAACATGTAAGGCCTGAGTGAGACATTCCAACAGCATACAGTACACATAGGTTTGCACATTTTGGGGAATATTCAGAGGTGAAAACTTTCCGTGGGAATTAACGGGAATATATGGGAATTAACGGAAATATATGCAAATAAATATTAAGACCATTTATATGTAGATGTTTTTTTGCATTGGATATATTTACCATATCATATTTACCATATCATATGGAGACAGAAACATAAACCTTTTACCTTATCATAAGTAGACATAATTGCAAATGATTAAATCCTTCCAACAGAATTTTAAAAAACAATTTAGTTCCAAAATTAACTTTAATTAAATGAGTTGACTCTTCACATGGGATTATTTCACTGAACAACAAAAGAAAGGGAATATTGAATGATCCCCAATGATCCATCACATCTCCCAAAAACATTTTCAACATGCATCTGTAAAATGAGCTGTAAAATGAGTCTAGAAACTAAAGCTTTGGTTGTCTTCCTCTCAGGCTTCCATGTCTTCTCCCTGGATCTCCTCAATGTCCACCTCTTGGACATCAGACTCTGAGGCCTCATCTTCACTGTCACTTTCCAACCTTGTTGAGGTTGGCTCGTTGTCAGGCTCAAAAAACCTCAAATTTGCCCGGATGGCCACCAATTTTTCAACCTATTGGTCAGCCTGTTGTGTGCTTTGGTGGGTGTGTTCCCAAACAAGGACCAGTTGCGCTCTGAGGCGGCTGACGTTGGTGGGATTTGGAGGATGATGGAGGCAACAGGGGAAAGAGCCTCAGATCCACAAAGTCCCTTCCACCAGGCGGCTGATGAGATATGTTGGCACGACTGCCATATCGCATCCACATCCGAAAGCCCTTGCTTGGAAATGTACTTTGCCAGACTGCCAGGAACCTTGCCCCCATCCAGGCCAAGGTGGCGAGACATGGTAGTGATGACACCATAGGCCTTGTTGATCTCTGCGCCAGACAGGATGCCCTTGCCAGCATACTTGGGGTCCAACATGTACGATGCTGCRTGTATGGGCTTCAGGCAGAAGTCTTCACGCTTTTTGATGTATTCCAGAACTGCAGTTTCCTCTGCTTGGAGCAAGAGTGAAGTGGGCAGGGCAGTACGGATTTCTTCTCTTACATCTGCAAGCAGAGTCTGAACATCAGACAGGATGGCATTGTCTCCCTTAATCAGTGCAATGGCTACTGCTATAGGTTTCAGGAGTTTCAGGCTGCTTACCACTCTCTCCCAAAATACATCTTCCAGGAGGATCCTCTAGATGGGGCTGTCCATATCTGCAGACTGTGATATGGCCATTTCTTGGAGAGACTCCTTCCCCTCCAGGATACTGTCAAACATGACAACATCACCCCAATGGGTGTTGCTGGGCAGCTTCAATCTGGTGCTCTTGTTCTTCTCACTTTGCTTGGTGAGGTAGATTGCTGCTATAACTTGATGACCCTTCACATACCTAACCATTTCCTTGGCTCTCTTGTAGAGTGTATCCATTGTTTTCAGTGCCATGATGTCCTTGAGGAGCAGATTCAATGCATGAGCAGCACAGCCAATGGATGTGATGTGAGGGTAGGACTCCTCCACTTTAGACCAAGCAGCCTTCATGATTGCAGTATTGTCTGTCACCAGTGCAAATACCTTCTGTGGTCCAAGGTCATTGATGACTGCCTTCAGCTCATCTGCAATGTAGAGACCAGTGTGTCTGTTGTCCCTTGTGTCTGTGCTCTTGTAGAATATTGGTTGAGGGGTGGAGATGTAGTTAATTATTCCTTGCCCACAAACATTCGACCACCCATCAGAGATGATTGCAATACAGTCTGCTTTCTCTATGGTTTGCATGACCTTCACTTGAACTCTGTTGAACTCTGCATCCAGCAAATGAGTAGATAAAGCATGTCTGGTTGGAGGGGTGTATGCTGGGCGAAGAACATTCAGAAATCTCTTCCGATACACATTGCCTGTGAGCATCAGAGGTGAACCAGTTGCATACACAGCTCGAGCAAGACATTCATCAGCATTGCTCTGACTACGTTCCTCCATAGTCAAAAAAAACTTCTGATTCCAGGAGGTCCATGAGCCGTTGCTATCGATAAGGTGTCTGATTCATCATTTTCACCTCGAATAGAAGTAGAGGGACTTTTGTCAAAGGTTGCTTTTTGTGAGCGCTGAGGGAACTTCATGCACTTGGCCAGATGATTCTGCATCTTTGCTGCATTCTTCACATATGATTTGGCAAAGTATTTGCAAATGTACACAGCTTTTTCTTCTACATTAGCTGCAGTGAAATGTCTCCACACATCAGATAGTGCCCGTGGCATTTTCCTGTAAAGATTAGAAAAACATTTGTAAAACAAAAACCAAATACTATTCCATGTACAGATAAATAGTTAAGCAGTTAGATTAAACAACTTCTTTGTAAGATAAATGTTTTAAAATGAAACATATATGGAAACAGGTGAATTAACACTCCTCAGTTAGCAGGCTCAAGCAAGCTAAAACCCACATGGTAGCAAAAACTAACTAGCAGAAATGGTTAACAAGTTAGAAATGATTTAAAACACACTTTGCTGTAGGCTAATATTTTCTAGTTAATAAAGAATCATGTATGTCATATAAAATATATTCACCCCACCCAGYATTGTAATCAAAACTTACCAGAAAATATGTAGTCCTAGGCTCAGACACATATAGTAGTGTGGGCTCAATAGCATCTCATTAGTGTACAAGATCTTGAGAATCAGCTGTACATGTGATGGAAGAGTGCACTGCACATGTGATAAAAGAATGCACTGTGCATGCAGAGGGTTGCAATTCCATTGAATTGGGGATAGTTTAACCAAAATATGCCACAAGACCTAGAATTGCCATATGTGTATCCCACAAAAAAGGTTCACTGTTATAAGCTACATTTTTTGATACATTTAGACAAAATTCCCCAAATTCCAGGGCTTAAATTCCCATGGAAAATTTCAGAAAAAAATGCAGAAATGTATCGGAAAGTTTCCGACCCTTTGCAACCCTAAGTACACACCGGAAATAGTTTTGGTCTATTGAATAATATGTGAATTATTAGACTTTATATTAATACTTATATTAATGGGGCTTATTAAAATAGTAAAAAAAGAAAAACCGGGTATGGAGAAGACAGAGAAATTGCACTGTATCCCTGCCATGTGCCATGAGCTCAAGCCTCCCTCCCACATGTCATGGTCCCTTGGGATAGACGGCTGTTGGACCTGGAGGTGCAGGGCGTAACAGTAACGGAGTATCTGATTGGGCCAACGGTCTATACTGCCCTGGCCTAGTGACCGGTCAATTTTCTAATAACAGGTGACAGAGGTCAGAGGTGGGATAGGTCTTTGCTGTACCTCCTTTCCTCTGTCAGCCATGCTGAAGACCCTGGCTCTGTTCAAATTCATCTCTCCTTCCCTTGAAGTCATTACTGACAGGCACAAGGACTGGGCAGGTACAAGTGAAGACTCTATAGCTTTCATCAAGCTACTTATGTTAGATTACTGGTTACTTCAAGGAAGGGAGGAAGGATACATTTTGTGTGTTTAAAGGTGGTTACAACACAAACACCCTCTCCCTCCCTCCCTCCCTCCCTCAGCACTGCCATGCATCCTGAAAAAAGAAACCTGCGGAAGTGTTTCAACCACAAACATTTGCTTTATTTAATTTCAAAGGATTATAGAAATCAGAGGAGGCTGGTAAGCTATAGGAGGACAGGCTCATTGTAATGGCTGCAATGGAAAAAATGGAATGGAGTGAAACGTGGTTTCCATATGTTGGATGTGTTTGACTCCGTACCATGAATTCCATTCCAGTCATTACAATGAGCCTGTCCTCCTATAGCTCCGCTCACCAGCCTCCTCTGATATACATGTTTTTCGAGAAGAAGTGCAAATTTGTCACATTCCAAATACCGTAGTTCCTACGTTTGATTTCTATTGATGCATGGAGAAAGGGAGTGACACACACACCAAAACACACAAGACCCCCCCCTCCTCTCCACTAAGTTCATGTCCCGGACTCATGTGTCCTGTGACTCCAGTCCTGCCCTCACCCCAGCCCTCCCCTCAGGTCCTGCTCTCCTGTTGTCACTTCTCAGAGGAGTTCTTGCGTGGCCGGCGGAAGCTGGACATGTTCTCATTTAGTGCATAGATGCGGCGGGAGAACTCCTCGAAGCCGGCGGCATCCAGCTCACCCAGCACCTGCTCATCACACTCCACGGCCACAGCGTGCTCCACGGGGATGCAGGGGTAGTCCTCCAGCCTGGCCCCGTCCCCCAGTCCCAGGCCTGTGGCCTCAGTCCCCATGATCTCCTCTGCCTGCTCCACAGAGCAGCACAACTCTGGGTTCAATGCCATGGTCACTGTTAGCCCGGTTGTGGGCCCCGCCAGCCCGTAGCCTGGCACCACTGAGCCGTTCATGGTATTCTGCTTGCTGGTGAGTGCCACCTCCTCCAGTTCCTCAATGGTGCTGTCCCGAGCCGGAGTGGGGCAATCTGAGCCTCCTGTGGTGGTGGAAGGCAGTTGCTCCTCCTCTACCACCTCTACCTCTCCGTCTCCATCCTCCTCTCCTGGGGCTGGTGTCTGCTGTGCCTGGACCTCCAGAGTCTTGGCCAGGTCGATGCTAGCGTCCAGGGAGGAGGACATGTGTTTGAGGGAGGGGGAGGGCGGCGGCAGGCCCCCCTGTGGCTGGTCTATGGCCATGGCCGTGTTGTAGCTGGGAGGAAGAGAGACTTTGTACTTCTGCTTGTCGGCCTCAGAGCTGGCCCTCTTCCTCAGTGAGCCCCGGTCTGGAGAGCTGGTGTTGGTGGGGAATCCCACCTCTGACGCAGCCGAGACACTGCTCTGAGACTTGGCTCCTGTCGGGACTGGGATAGAGCTGGAGACATGATGCCGATCACTGTGGGAGAGAAGGAGAGATGGAGAAAGAGGGAGGTAGGGAGAGAAAGAAAGAAAGAAATAATGAAAGAGGATATGATGGATATGCTCATAAGTCTTTCACATCCAAGGGTCATGGAGAGAGGGAAGGATAGAGGGAGGAAGGCTCCCCTCCCCTGTCTAGCCCCCAGGCCTCTCTGATCAGACATGGTTCTGCATCTCATCTCTCCCCCTCCTGATCCAGATCCCAGACAGCTGGTCCACTGCAAATCACTCCCCATTATTACATTCAAAAACATTTTCTCAGCTCGTGCAACGGCAGGGCCATGCAGAGTGGAAGCTCACAGCATGCCTCCTAGAAAGTATGCGAGACATTTTTACGGAATAACAGATAACAGACACGATAGAGCAACCCCCATCTGTCCCATGCAAACCCTAACCGTAAATTAACTTAAACAAGGGGTCCATAGCTGTTAAGCCATACTTAACCTGATCATTCAGGTATGAGAGGAGACATTGGGGGGATATCTCATGGGGTCAAAGGTGAAATTGGGTCCCTGTGCTGTGCTGTCAGAGGTCCACCTGTGGCTGGTTAGAGAGCAGAGGAGCCTGGGTAAGTGATCCTGGCTAGTTAAACAGGTTAAAAGGGTGGTGAGGTCACTGGGTGGTGATGTCCCTGTATCAGACGCCAGATAGTCTAGTCTAGCGTGTGGCAGCAAGACGCACACAGAGAGGACCTAGAGGCCTATGCCAGGGGAATGTTTCAAACACACAGCAACTGACTGGTCATTGCCTAGCTGTTTGATGGAGTACTTCAGGACTCAACACATGGTAGCTTGTTAAGAGGGTCCTGACCGCGGCCCCTGCCCCCCGTGGAGGCAGCAGAGCACAGGGCACTGACAAAACAGTTCACATACAGGGTTTAAAAACACACACGCATGCTAGTGCTGAGCGATTAGTGTTTTTTGAGGTCGATTTGGTTTTAGTTCGATGATTAAAAAATAAAATCACCGTTTTTGATTTTAGCTTCAAATGATTATTATTTGTTTTACATTAAATGCACTATGCATTATGTGGGTTGAATGCTCTAACAACACTGAATAAAACAATTAATAGAAGTCCCATGACGGTAGTGGCTGCCCATTACTGATTACTTTAATAAAATATTTACGTTTTATTTTATGGTCTTTATTATTTCATTCCAAGTCATCATCTCATCTCTACAAAGCTGGTGCCTATGTTGTCTGACAAAAGCACAACTTTAGTAGTTCTTCAAAGTAAATAAGGGATACTTTCATGATGACTGAATACCAATTATCAATCACTTAGAAAATGTATTTTCAGGTCGATCCCTCGCAAAGCAACTTCTCTCTATCCCTCTCGATTGTACGTTCTTCTGTCTATTCTCTCCCTCTCAGTGTCTGCCCCACACAAACCGGACAAGTAGACAGGCAATGGATTATGGTAATTGTAGTTAATTAGCACATTTTCTGTACAAAAATATAAAGAATATTGGCCTGTTGGAGATGACAACTCCCTACTACATCGCAATGTTCAAGCTTGCTCTGATTTACCTCTAGGAAAACTGCGCATTGAGCTCACAGAAGATAATATATATATATATTTTTTTAAATTCAGTTTATTTTGGTAAATACTTTAACACTCTTTTTCTTAAAACGGCAATGTTGGTTAAGGACTTTTAAGTAAGCATTTCACTGTAAGGTCTACACATGTTGTATTCGGTGCATGTGACAAATACAATTTGATTTTGATTTGACACAAACACACACAGCTCACTGCTGATGAGTCAGTCACAGACACAAGAAAGCAGAGTGTCCTCAACCTGCCCTATAAAAGAGGAAACCCAAACAAAGTGGATGGCCCATGTCATACCTGATCATAATTATTGCTCACGGCCAGCATTTAATAAGCAGCTTACAGGAACACACAAGATGAGGTCAAACGTTCATGCAAGGTAAAACAAATAAAGATAATGAGTTGAGATAACCTGGCATGAGAGCTCTTCTTTCTGAGCAATAACTGGGGATACACTGTGCTGCACTTATTCACAGCGCGTGTCTATCTGAAAACATAATCTAACGCAATTGCCTTCACATTGGCCCTTAGCGACTCTACAGTATATCCCATAAACCAAGGCTAAATAGAAACAACATGCTGTTCAAAACTCTTGATCAGTTTTCTCCAAAAAGCCAAAAGTTTAATGGTTTGCCATTAATGATTTGTATCTGTGAACTCTAAAAACCTGATTTGGAAGACGGGAATAAAAAGAGACCTTCCATGAGAACTGAATTATCATTCCAGCGAGCAAACCCAAACCGTGGTCCAGGCTGGGCCCCTTTCAAACAGAGGACAGGTTGGAAAAAACGGAGCTGACTGTTTGTTAAGCAGGAGTTTCAAACATTCAATGCATCATTTTTAACAAGCTAATGACTGCCCACAGTCTGTTGTTCGCTGAATGACGTTCTTGTGGCAAGAGCTCTGAGACTGATCCAATCTTTGATTTGAATTAATATCAAGCCTTCTAGTTTCTCCCTGGCTCTCTCCCAGTACCCCTACCACACAGTAATCCATCTCAGCTTCAGGAGAACCCAGGTTAGGATCCAGGAGAAAGCTGGCCAACACAGATGCCTGCATGCGTTTTGGCCCCGAAACAAATTGATATGATATACAATCAGACTGCGTAAAACATATGACCACTTCTTATTTTCTGGGAGTGTTTAGATGTTACAATAATAAGGCCTGGATAATAAGGCATTTCTTGTTTGGAGCACGTTTGTTTGTTACATTAAGCTCCCCTCCAAATTGGTTCCTTTAAACAGCTGTCAAGTTAAGTCCCTTAATCAAGAGTGTAGTAAAGAGTCTGAGGAGTGGCGGCAGGAGGCTAACCCCCACAAATCTCCTTGAATGGGCTGTCATAATATTTTTTCATGCAGCACATTGTCTCAGTATGACTCCTGACACATTGCTTTTTATTCAGACCAATTAGGCTGTCCCCCTCCTTGCACCACTCCCCATACAGTAATTATTGCTCTGCTCAGAGGAAGGGAGAGCAGTAGTACACTTCCTGAATACTGTTGAAAAACCTGGAACCCATAGAGCGGGAGGACGGTGAGGGATGGAGGGAATATTGGCGGATTTACAGGAGAAGAACTCTCCATTGGAGGGAAGCAATGAAGGGTCTAGTTTTCACACAGTAGCCCATTGTGCCTATAAACAATACATAAAGTTCATTTGGAAAGTATTCAGAACCATTGACTTTTTTCACATTTTGTTACGTTACAGCCTTATTCAGAAATTGATTTCCTCCCCCCCTTTAAAACCCCCCCCATCCTCATCAATATACACACAATACCCCATAATAACAAAGCGAACACAGGTTTTTAGAAATGTTTGCAAATGTATTAAAACTAAAAGCAGAAGTACCTTATTTACATAAGTATTCAGACCCTTTAATGAGGATCAGAATTGTGCTCCGGTGCATCCTGTTTCCATTAATCATCCTTGAGATGTTTCTACAACTGGATTAGAGTCCCCTGTGGTAAAATCAATTGATTGGACATAATTTGGAAAGGCACACACCTGTCTATATAAGGTCCCACAGTTGACAGTGCATGTCAGAGCAAAAACCAAACCATGAGGTCAAAGGAATTGTCCGTAGAGCTCCGAGTCAGGATTGTGTCGAGGCACAGATCTGGGGAAGGGTACCAAAACAATTCTGCAGCATTGAAGGTCCCCAAGAACACAGTGGCCTCCATCATTTTTAAATGGAAGAAGTTCGGAACCACTAAGACTCTTCCTAGAGCTGGCCGCCCAGCAAAACTGAGCAATCAGGAGAGAAGGGCCTTGTTCAGGGAGGTGACCAAGAACCTAATGGTCACTCTGATAGAGCTACAGAGTTCCTCTGTGGAGATAGAAGAACCTTCCAGAAGGACAACCATCTCTGCAGCACTCCACCAATGACCAATTTGTCATTATGGGGTAGTGTGTGTAGATTGATGAGGGATTTTTTTTATTTAATCAATTTTAGAATAAGGCTGTAACGTAACAAAATGTTGAAAAAGTCAAGGGGTCTGAATACTTTCCGAATGCACTGTACTTGGACCAAGTTTAAATCCAGGCTAGTAGTGTTGTATAGTATGGTAGGTTGCAGTGTTGGCATGGGTAGTATAGCCAGGCATACTGTACTGTAGGCATCCCTGTCTCTTTCAGGGCGGACATTGGACGACCTGTGATTTACAACCAAAGGGACAAAGTACTTCACTATGGACGTTCTAACTCATCATTAAGTTTTACTAGTCCTCTAAGCCCCGGCGGACTTCCTTGTCAATGATTTCACCACATAAAAGCTACCTGAGCCCTCTGCCTAAACCATTAGGCCCAGACTTGGCAGGCCCAGCGGCGGATAGGCCCACTTCTCCTCCCAACATGTTTGTTTTAAATGGGGTCTTTCTTCCTCTGCCTGTGTCAGACTCAGCCCTGGATATTCCAGGCAGGCCAGGAATTTACTAAACCAAACATTTTCTGCTGTCTTATCCTCAGACAGGCCTTGTTTCAGGTTCAAGGCATAGCTCTCTTCATTTCCAATTCCTGCTAAGGAGCCGTGATCAGAGCCAAAATACACAATGAAGATAAGATTCAGGCTTTGATGTCGTGGCAACCGAAAATCCCACAGGAACTACTAAACCAAATGCTATAACTGAAATATTGTAAAACACACTAAGGGGGTGGAGGGGAGTTTAAATGAAAATATTGTAATAGAGCAAGTCTCCTCTGTCCAAGTCTGGCCTTTTGAAGACGGAGAACGTAACCATCGTATGAAAATCACCACAGCACAGCATGTAAAACATATTGAACAAGTCGATAGTATGAACACTAACAGTGCTGCCAATTGTGACTGCACACTGTTGTATTTGACTTGATTCTCAGCAGTTTGTATGGCACAGAGAACTACAGTACCCCACACTGTCTCACAGTAAGACAGATTCCGTTAATTTGCGACATGTTGTGTTAGAATGACATAACTGTGGGGATCTATGCAGTACCTCAATGAATGGCAATTACTAATGAGATCAGCTGGCCCTGCTAGCTCAGTACTCTGTGACATAGAGGAGAGCAGGTCTGTTCTGTGCTGGGCTGTTTGATTCATAGAGACCTGGTGGTAGGGAGCGTTCCTCCAGATGTCAGCTCATTCTTGCTTCATCCATGGAGACCACTGTACAGCTAACACACACAGAGACATACAGACAAACACAGGCACACACCTTGCAACACACAACCAAGAGCGTGTGTGTCTGTAAGTGTGTCTGTGTAGGGATGCTCGAACTCATCCAAACAAATGAGCTTTATTTGATTGATTATACTGTATGAGTTCATCCACAACATCAAGCATCTACCCTTACCATCTCATCAACTACCATCCCTGACTTAACTGGAACAATAATCTCCACATAATGAAACACCTACTGTGCTGGATGTGTGCCACCAGCTTTCCTGCAATGCATGTTCAATTACTTACTGACACAGACCAGGACCAGTATTCCTGACTGTGTTATTGGCCATTTAGGCTGAACTTGCTTGGTTGTCACAGGTGGACATTTGCGGGAGTGAAGATAGAGACACGCAGCACGCAGGCACACACATACACATGCCAGGCTAAACATTTCCTCCTGTGTGTTCTGGGACTGTGTGTTTGAAGGCAGTTAAGGAGGGGTTCAGATTTAATGCCGTTATCACTGTTCTCTCACCATGTTTTTTTKGGGGGGAATCTTCGGAATCTCCGGGCGGCTGGAGAAGCAGCCGGTGCCGGGGCTGTGTTCAATCATCTAGCCCCCTCACCCCAGACTCGGTGCACCGGCCTGGGCTTAGGACCTGTGAACCTCTGCCAGGGCCTCCGCAGATGTGGAGCCACAAATAGGAGCTTAACAGGTTCGTTTTGAACTTGGCAAGCTGTTCCGTTTACAAAGCAAGAAGAACTAACTGCCTTTGGTAAGTTCCTTCAAGTCAAATGTTTCTGGCTGCCTTAACCACTTGCTTGGTTCTGTAACATTTTAGGTCTCTTTAAAGTAAAGGGGCCAGGTTTACAAGTCCTTCCACTTCTATACACCTGTGTATTCTATGCCACTGAGATGTACATACGTCTTGACTCTGTTTACAACTGTTTCAGTAGGAAGGGATCAGCCTAGGAACATTAAACAAAACAGTCTCTTTCTATACAGTACAAACCTTAAACAATCATATACACTGAGTGTACAAAACATTTGCCCTCAGAACATCCTCAATTCGTCGGGGCATGGACTCTACAAGGTGTCGAAAGCGTTCCACAGGGATGCTGGCCCATGCTGACTCCCAATGCTTCCCACAGTTGTGTCAGGTTGGCTGGATGTCCTTTGGTTGGTGGACCATTCTTGATACACGGGAAACTATTGAGCATGAAAACCCAGCAGTGTTGCAGTTCTTGACACACTCAAACCGGAGCGCCTGGCACCTACTACCATACCGCTTTCAAAGGCACCTACATCTTTTGTCTTGCCCATTCAACCTCTGAATGGCACACACACACAATCCATGTCTCAATTGTCTCAAGGCTTAAAAATCCTTCTTTAACCTGTCTCCTCCCTTTATCTACACTGGTTGAAGTGGATTTAACAAGTGACATCAATAAGGATTCACCTGGTCAGTCTATGTCAAGGAAAGAGCAGGTGTTCTTAATGTTTTGTACACTCAGTGCACTGTACTTCCCAATGAAGTTCCCTGGATAAAGCCCATGTTCCCATGGATGAGAGGAGCCCTTCTGGTCAGCGTATTGTACATGCTGAAAGCTCTATATGGAGGGGGAAACGTCTACACAGTTCATGGAGGGAAATGGTTCCCTTAGACATGCCCTCGCCCCACCACCACCCCTGTATAGTAGTGGAGGAGAGGGGAGGGGAACAGATATCAAACCCCTTTCCCTTTCCCTCTCACAGTCTACCAGTTAACTCCCTTCAGCTGCTGCACAGCATTTTTATGCATCCATATTTCATACGCTAGGCCCCTCCGCTGGAAATAGTATCTGAATTTAGGCTTTTTCAGGCAGGGGGGAACTGGAAGTAATACGGTGGGGAGGAAGGGCAATAAAATAAGTCCCATGCAAAAGGAGAGCAGGAATGAATGCATGTCCTCCCTGTTTCAGTGTTTCACTACTTCAGTGTGGAGCCCCAGAGTCAGACCACCTTCCTGTCCCCCAGTACCTGCTGTCTGAGTCAGTTAGAGGGGAGAACTATGTGGGTCCTGTGACGAGGACCTAACTTATGGCCTGTTCAGGCTTACTGCACATTCTCACCCACACACAGGGTGCTGTAAGTCTGCTGTGTGAACAGCCAGCCGCCGTCCCCTGACGAGTATTTCAGCCCTGTGTGTATGTGTGTGTGTGAGTACATGTGTGAGTACGTGTCAGTTCGGTAAGGCAGGCTCTCGAGACGCAAACAAAACCGTGTGAGAGTATGTGTGCATGTTGGGTAAGCGCCTGTGTGTGTGTGTGCGCCAGAGTGTGTGTGTACACGGCCAGGCCAGCTCCGGAGACGGACACAGAACTTTCACGGTTCTCAGCAAGGTTCTCAAACTCCTGAGTCAACACAGTGGAAGCCTTATTTCGTCCCCTGCGGCCTCGTTGTCTGGTATTGTTTCCTAAAACCGAAAAAAGCTTCTCGACATCAGAACAGCTAACCTCCAATTGGACGAAGACTTCTACTTCACTTGAAGGAGAGACCACTATAGAGGCTGGCGTGCGGGATACCTGACGAGACTACGACGCAGAGTGGATAAATCGCCTATACCCTCCGTTCTACTGGTGAACGCGCAATCACTGAAGAATAACCTGCATGAGCTCCGTTCGCCCAGACTATTCAATCAACGTGATCTGAATACTTTCTGAATGCACTGTATGTTTCTCAGAGTCTGGCTGAACAAGGACATGGTAAATTCCCCCAACAAAAATATAAATGCAACATGCAACAATTTAAAAGATTTTACTGAGTTACAGTACATATAAGGAAATCAGTCTTGTATTAGTCCCTAATCTATGGGTTTCACATGACTGGGAATACAGATATGCATCTGTTGGTCACATATACACTATATATACAGAAGTATGTGGACACCCCTTCAAATTAGTTGATTCGGCTATTTCAGCCACACCCGGTGTGACCACCATTTGCCTCATGCAGCGCGACACATCTTCACATAAAGTTGATAAGGCTGTTGATTGTGGCCTGTTGATTGTGGCCTGTTGAATGACTGTGCAAAGTTGCTGGATATTGGCGGGAACTGGAACACACTGTTGTACACGTTGATCCAGAGCATCCCAAACATGCTCAATGGGTGACATGTCTGGTGAATATGCAGGCCAACCAAGACATTTTCAGCTTCCAATTGTGTACAGATCATTGCGACATGGGGCTGTGCACTATCATGCTGAAACATGTGGTGATGGCAGCGAATGAATGGCACGACAATGGGCCTCAGGATCTCGTCACGGTATCTCTGTGTATTCAAACTGCCATTGTGTTTGTTGTCTGTAGCATATGCCTGCCCATACCATAACCCCACCACCACCATGGGGCACTCTGTTCACAACGTTGGCATCAGCAAACCGCTCACACACAACGCCATATAAGCTGTCTGCCATCTGCCTGGTAGAGTTGAAACCGGGATTCATCCTTGAAGAGCACACTTCTCCAGCGTGTCAGTGGCCACCAAAGGTGAGCATTGTCCCACTGAATTCGGTTTCACTTTGCCGAACTGCAGTCAGATCAAGACCCTGGTGAGGACGACGAGAAAGCAGATGAGCATCCCTGAGATGGTTTCTGACAGTTTGTGTAGGAATTCTTCGGTTGTGCAAACCCACAGTTTCATCACCTGTCCGGGTGGCTGGTCTCAGACGAACCCACAGGTTAAGAAGCTGGATGTGGAGGTCCTGGGCTGGCGTGGTTACATGTGGTCTGTGGTCGTACTGCCAAAGTTTGGGGGTGGCTACTTTGAAGAATCTCAAATATATTTTGATTTGTTTAACACTTTTTTGGTTACGACATGATTCCATATGTGTTATTTCATAGTTTTGGTGTCTTCACTATTATTATACAATGTAGAAAATAGTAAAATAAAGAAAAACCCTTGAATGAGTAGGTGTGTCCAAAATTTTGACTGGTACTGTAAATCTGGCTAGTTTTTCTATACATTGGCAGGACAAAACGACTGCGTCGGGGAAGCTCAGATGAGGGGCTGTCTCTTTGTTAAAATCAACTGGTGCACAATCTCTAATTTCAAGTCTCAAGATTCTGTTCACCTGAGCTAGAATACCTCATTATGAGCTGTAGACCACACTATTTACCAAGAGAGTTTGTCTGTATTTTTTGTAGCTGTCTTTTTACCACCACAAACCGATGCTGACACTAAGACTGCACTCAATGAGCTGTATTGGGCCATAAGCAAACAATAAAATGGTCATCCAGAGGTGGCGCTCCTAGTGGCTGGTGACTTTAATGTCACCTGAACAACTAGAGGTGAAAAAACTCGAGATCACTTTTATTCCACACAGAGACACATAGAAAGCTCTCCCTCACCCTCTATTTGGCAAATCTGAACATAACGCTAAGCTCCTGATTCCTGCTTACAAGCAAAAACTCAAACAGGAAGTGCCAGCGATGCCCTCAATACGAACGTGCCCCGATGAAGCGGATGCTAAGCTACAGGAAGTGTTTCGCTAGCACAGTCTGGAATATGTTCCGGGATTCATCTGATGGCATTAAGGAGTTTACCACATCAGACACCGGCTTCATTAATAACTGCATTGACAGTGACCAATTATACAGATCCCAACCACAAGCCATGGATTACAGGCAACATCCTCACTAACGTAAAGGCAAGAGCTGCCGCTTTCAATGTGTGGGAAACTAATCTGGATGCTTATAAGAAATCCCGCTACGCCCCCCAACAAACCATCAAACAGGCAAAGTATCAATACAGGACTAAGATCGAATCCTACCACACCGGCTCTGACGTTGTCAGATGTGGCAAGCCTTGCAAACTATCACGGATTACAAAGGGAAAGCCAGCCGTGAGATGTCCAGCAACGCAAGTTTACCATACAAGCTAAATACCTTCTATGTGCGATTCGAGGCTAGAACGCTGAACTATGCATGAGATCAAGAAGGCCGCGGGGCCAGATGGATTACCAGGACATGTTCTCAAAGCATGCACTGACCAACTGGCAAGTGTCTTCATTGACATTTTCAACCTCTCCCTGACCGAGTCTGTAATACCTACATGTTTCAAGCAGAACACCATAGTCCCTGTGTCCAAGAACGCCAAGGTAACCTGCCTAAATGACTACCGCCCCATAGCACTCACGTCTGTAGCCATGAAGTGTTTTGAAAGGCTGGCCATGCCTCACATCAACACCATCATCCCGGAAAACCTAGACCCACTCCAATTCGCATCGCACCCCAACAGATCCACAGATGACGCAATCACATTTGTACTCCACACTTCCATTCCCACCTGGACAAAAGGAAGACCAATATGAGAATGCTTTCATTGACTGTAGCTCAGCGTTCAACACCATAGTGCCCACAAAGTCATCATTAAGCGAAGGACCTTGGGACTAAACACCTCCCTCTGCAACTGGATCCTGGACTTCCTGATTGGCTGCCCCCAGGTGGTAAGGGTAGGCAACAACACATCTGCCACGTTGATCCTCAACATGGGGGGCCCTCAGGGGTGTGTGCTTAGTTCCCTTCTGTACTCCCTGTTCACCCACGACTGAGTGGCCGCGCACAACTCCAACACCATCATTAAGTTTGCCGATGACACAATGGTGGTAGGCCTGATCACTGACAATGGACAGCCTATATAGAGGTCAGAGACCTGGCAGTGTGGTGCCAAGTCAACAACCCCTCCCTCAAAGTGAGTAAGACAAAAGAGATGACCGTGGACTACAGGAAAAGGAGGGCCGAACACACCTCCATTCACATCGACAAGGATGTAGTGGAGTGGGTCGAGAGCTTCAAGTTACTTGGTGTCCACATCACCAACAAACTATCATGGTCCAAACACACCAAGACAGTCATGAAGAGGGCACAACAAATGATTTGGCAAGGGTCCCCAGCTCTCCAAAAAGTTATACAGCTGCACCATCAAGAGCATCCTGACTGGTTGCACCACCGCCTGGTATGACAACTGCTCGGCATCCGACTGTAAGGTGCTASAGAGGTAAGCTTCCTGCCATCCAGGACCTCTATACTCGGCGGTGTCTCCAGCCACCCAAGTCATAGACTGTTTTCTCTGCTACTGCACGGCAAGTGGTACCGGAGCGCCAGGTCTAAGCCCAAAAGGCTTAACAGCTTCTATCCCAAAGCCATAAGACTGCTAAACAATTAATCAAATGGCTACCCGGACTATTTGCATTTTATATTTAATAAAAACATTTAAACAATTACGCTGCTACCGGCTGTTTATTATCTACGCATAGTCACTTTACCCTTACCTACATGTACATATTACCTCAATTATCTCGACTAACCTGTACCCCCGCACATTGACTCGGTACCGGTACCACCTGTATATAGCCTCGTCATTGTTATTTTATTGTGTTACTTTTTTAAACTTTCGTTTATTTAGTAAATATTTTCTTAAAACTGCATTGTGTGTTAGAGTGTTAGAGTCTATTTTGTAAATGACATCGCCGAAGTCAAGAATCGGTAGTATAGTCAGTTTTACGAGGGTATGTTTGACAGCATGAGTGAAGGAGGCTTTGCTGCGAAATAGGAAGCCGATTCTAGATTTAATTTTGGATTGGAGATGCTTAATGTGAGTCTGGAAGGAGAGTTTACAGTCTAGCCAGACACATAGGTATTTATAGTTGTCCACATAATCTAAGTCAGAACCGTCCAGAGTAGTGATGCTAGTCGGGCGGGCAGGTGCGGGTAGCGATCGGTTGAAGAGCATGCATTTCGTTTTACTAGCATTTAAAAGCAGTTGGAGGCCACGGAAGGAGTGTTGTATGGCATTGAAGCTTGTTTGGAGGTTTGTTAACACAGTGTCCAAAGAAGGGCCAGATGTATACAGAATGGTGTCGTCTGCGTAGAGGTGGATCAAAGAATCACCCGCAGCAAGAGTGACATCATTGATATATACAGAGAAAGGAGTCGGCCCAAGAATTGAACCCTGTGGCACCCCCATAGAGACTGCCAGAGGTCCGGACAACAGGCCCTCTGATTTGACACACTGAACTCTATCTGAGAAGTAGTTAGTGAACCAGGCGAGGCAGTCATTAGAGAAACCAAGGCTGTTGAGTCTGCCGATCAGTAACTGTTTACTGTCATCAGTAAACATCAATTGATCATATAATTTCAGAAACAGGAGGATAGCCTCACAATACACCTCTCAATATTGACCACCATTAGATATTTTATTGATATAAAATAAGTGGCTTAGGTTAATTTCCCATCCTTTGCCGATATACTGTTAGCTGATAATGTTTACTTTGCAAGCTACCTGTTGAAAATGTCTTTGTACAGTTGGCTAAACATACAGCGATAAGTAAACCTAATGTACTATTTTCTCCAACCCAATATAGGCCTACCTAGCGAAGTTACCTAACATCCCCTTTTCAACATTGTTTTTTAATCACAATTGCTGCTAACAGACAAGTCTAGCTAGCTAACAACAGAACAGGTCAATATGGCTAGTTAACAAGCTACATTTCAGGGAATAAACTAGATGGCTATATTATCCAAATAGTGTTTTATTTGCTTGCCATCTATAGTGACAGTAGTCAGACAACTTTACCAGGAAGAGGACTTGTTGATGTCAAGCTCTTTCCAAAAGCCTAACCTCTGATGAAGCAAGTTAAATGACACCTTTTATGCTTAGCTAGCTAGCTATTTAGCTACATGCCAAATGGATAGGTGACCTTCACGTATCTGAAATGACATGATCAATTGATGTTCACTGATCATGAAAAGCATGCAGTTACTTTCTATATAACTCTGATGATAGAGCATGTGGAATAATTGTAAATGTGTAGTTTGGACTATGTTCTTCAAAAAGTGATGATATTACAAACAAATAGTTCACATTTATTTAACATTCCCTTAAAAATGGCATGTAGTTATCTATGGTTTAGCAGACCTGGGGGTCTCCTTGCCCCCCAGCATCCAAATTTAACGCTCTGCACCGTATTGTGACATTTTATTGATAGTGCCCTATTCAACAACACCTTGCTTGTTTAAGCAAGGAGAAACAAAGCTTCATTATGTTGTTAAGAGTCCATCTTAACCCAGAAACGGACTCAACTGCACGAATGCCCAGCCGTCCTGTCTTCAGTCAGCTGTTCATAACAAAAACGGTTATTTGTTTTTACGGTTATGTCGGTTAGGTTATAGGTTATTTGATCTCTGGCTGTGCAAATAAGTGGTAGTAGCTCATCTATTCATTTGCTCATCTATTACTGATTAGACACATGCTCTAATGTAGCATCAATCAAGTGTATTATCTCGCTTTTGAAGCCTGCGGAGGCTGTGAAATATGAACACGAGACTCACATCCCTTTGAAAATATAGATTTATATAATTTTCTATGGGTATCATGCTAAAGATAGTCCCAATTTAACACACTATGCCCAGTTGTAGCTCATTGAAGGGTTTACGCCTAGGTGGTGCAATAGGTATAACTTTTTGGTCCAGCATAGAGCGCATTTTACGTCGGGCGTAGTCTGGTTGCACCAGTTTGTTGTTAGTGGGTTGTAACTGACCCACTAACAACCAACTAACAACCAACTGGTGCAACCGGACTCTGAAGTGAAAAAGATATAGAGTAGAGATAGTGGGGGCAAAAATGCTAGGTGGGGTAGCTTAATAGTACTCTGACACTGGGAGAGTGAGAGTGGACTAGTACAGGTACTCACCATCGGACCAGAAGGCCGTGCTCCAAGAAGTTCTTGAGGTTGGGCAGGGTCTGGCGCAGGTCTGGAGTGGACAGGCCATGCTGGTATCTCAACTGGGAAGGAAAAAGAAAGCATACATTAGCAATGACCAGAGCTTTCTGTAACATATCATATTGTACCGTACCATAACCTAAACAATCAGTTTAATTCACACATTCTCATGATTCTCTAGTTCCGATTCTGATGTCTCTGGACAAGGCAGATAATTACTACCCTACAGGGAGACCGAAGCAACCTGCCATTTTTTTCATATCTGAAGCATTATAACTTCTCCCTTTGGGCTAATATCCACCCCAACATACAACAGGCACCCGGTCCTCCTGCCATGCTAACAGACATCTGTGCTAATGTGAAAGGTGTGTGGAGAGGGAGATGAGACGTGGGCGGCAATTAGAAAAGTCAGAATGCCAAACATCTGGAATAGAGATGGGGTAAAACCGCACATAGCAATCTCTCCCTCTATCCATTTCCCTCTCCCTCTCTCCATTTCCCCCTCTCTAAGTGACCTAGATCCCCATTGGATTGATGACAATCCCTCTCTCCAGTCCTCCATCCATCAGTCATAAAATCAACCTCAAGTTATGACCGACAGGGAAGTAAGCCAAAGCGTTCCACAGGGATGCTGGCACATGTGGACTCCAATGCTTCCCACAGTTGTGTCAAGTTGGCTGGATGTCCTTTGGGTGGTAGACCATTCTTGATACACACAGGAAACTGTTGAGCGTGAAAAACCCAGCAGCGTTGCAGTTCTTGACACAAGCCAGTGCACCTGGCACCTACTACCATACCCCATTCAAAGGCACCTAAATATTTTGTCTTGCCCATTCACACTCTGAATGGCACACATACACAATTCATGTCTCATTTGTCTCCTCCCTTTATCTACACTGATTGAAGTGGATTTAACAAGAGAAATCAATAAGGGATGATAGCTTTAACCTGGATTAACCTGGCCAGTCTACAGTGCATTCAGAAAGTATTCACACCCCTTGACTTTTCCACATTCTGTTACATTACAGCCTTATTCAAAAATGTATTAAATCGTTTTTTCTCCCCCTCATCAATCTACACACAATTCCCAATAATGACAAAACAAAATCAGGTTTTCAGACATTTTTAAAAACAAAAATAAGTTATTTACAAAAGTATTCAGACCCTTTGTTATGACACTCGAAATTGAGCTCAGGTGCATCCTGTTTCCATTGATCAACCCTGAGATGTTTCGACAACTTGATTGGAGTCCACCTGTGGTAAATTCAATTGAAGGCACACTCTTGTCTATACAAGGTCCCACAGCTGACAGTGCATGTCAGAGCAAAAACTAAGCCACAAGGTCGAAGGAATTGTCCATTGAGGTCCGAGACAGGATTGTGTTGAGGCACAGATCTGGGGAAGGGTACCAAAACATTTCTGCAACATTGAAGGTCCCCAAGAACACAGTGGCCTCCATCATTCTTAAATGTAAGAAGTTTGGAACTTCCTAGAGCTGGCCACCCGGCCAAACTGAGCAATCTGGGGAGAAAGGCCTTGTTCAGGGAGGTGACCAACAACCTGATGGTCACTCTGACAGATCTCCTCATCAAATCAAATCAAATGTTATTGGTCACATACACATGGTTAGCAGATGTTAATGCGAGTGTAGCGAAATGCTTGTGCTTCTAAGTTCCAACAGTGAAGTAATATCTAACAAGTAATCTAACAATTCCCCAACAACTATCTAATACACACAAATCTAAAGGGGTGAATGAGAATATGTACATATAAATATATGGATRAGTGATGGCCAAGCGGCATAGGCAAGGTGCAGTAGATGGTATAAAATACAGTATATACATRTGATATGRGTAATGTAAGWTATGTAACATTATTAAAGTGGCATTATTTAAAGTGAGTAGTGATCCATTTATTAAAGTGGCAAGTGATTGGGTCTCAATGTAGGCAGCAGCCTCTCTGAGTTAGTGATTGCTGTTTAGCAGTATGATGGCCTTGAGAAAGAAGCTGTTTAACAGTCTATCAGTCCAAGCTTTGATGCACCTGTACTGACCTCACCTTCTGGATGGTAGCGATGTGAACAGGCAGTGGCTCAGGTGGTTCTTGTCCTTGATGATCTTTTTGGCCTTCCTGTGACATCGGGTGCTGTAGGTGTCATGGAGGGCAGGTAGTTTGCACAACGGTGATGCGTTTTGCAGACAGCACCACCCTCTGGAGAGCCTTGCGGTTGAGGGTGGTGCAGTTGCCGCAACAGGCGGTGATACAGCCCGACAGGATGCTCTCAAAGTCCAGGACCCAATTGCACAGGGCAGGGTTGAGACCCAGGGCCTTCAGCTTGATGATGAGCTTGGAGGGTACTATGGTGTTGAATGCTGAGCTGTCCTCAATGAACAACATTCTTACATAGGTATTCCTCTTGTCCAGATGGTATAAGGCAGTGTGATGGCGATTGCATCGTCTGGGGACCTGTTGGGGTGGTATGCGAACTGAAGTGGGTCTAGGGTGGCCGGTAAGGTGGAGGTGATATGATCCTTGACTAGTCTCTCAAAGCACTTCATGATGACAAAAGTGAGTGCTACGGGGCGGTAGTCATTTAGTTCAGTTATCTTTGCCTTCTTGGGTACAGGAACAATGGTGGCCATCTTGAAGGTTCTTGAAGCAATCTTAAAGCATCCTCTGTGGAGATGGGAGAACCTTCCAGAAAGACAACCGTCTCTGCAGCACTCCACCAATCAGGCCTTTATGGTGGCCAGACGGAAGCCACTCCTCAGTAAAAAGAAAATGCCAAGAGTGTGCAAAGCTGTCATCAAGGCAAAGGGTGGCTATTTTGAAGAATCTCAAATATAAAATATTTAGATTTGTTTAACACTTTTTTGGTTACTACTTGATTCCATATGTGTTATTTCATAGTTTTGATGTCTTCACTATTATTCTACAATGTAGAAAATAATGAAAATAAAGAAAAACCCTGGAATGAGTAAATATATATATGACGCAAAACGGCATCCCACCAACACAGTTAGGGAGGGAGAGTAGTCCTAATCACCCCCACTCTGTCCTCTGAGTTTAATCTAACCTGTCTCATATCTCTACCCCACAGCAGAGCAGCATCACGCGCCACTTCAGCCGTATACTGCACTAGGCCCTGTGTCACTGACACCCACATCTGTTTTCTCTCCTCTGCTCTGTCATACTGCGACACCCATTCTTCTCTACACTCAAACCGCCTTCCCTGGTTCCATCCCTTTCTCCCTCCCTGGGTATCACTCGCTCAGTGCCATACATACACTACAGTGAGTGATGAACCACATGTGATTCTAATTAGGCCAGACACAGTACCAGTGTATTGTTCCCACCAGTGCTACACTCATCCATTACATACCACTGCCTACCGAGCATGCCTCACAGACTATATATATGAAGACGTTGGGGAGAAGTACCACGATAACAGAGGAATTACAGAGAAGTAAATGTTGGCGCCCCAGGGGCCAAAGGCCACGTTTCTCAGTTTGTGTTTATAGTTAGAGGAAAATAATGGTTTTCTTGGATCAGCAGTCATCTCAACACCATTCATCCAAGTCCATTTTTTTGTAGCCTGTTCTGTAATATTCTGTCAGGACTGTAATGCTGTGCGGTGGTTCTAGTAAAGTTTGACTAATGCATGAGGAGTGGCATAAGCATTAACACATGGGTCCTTGCTGCCACTGCCAGAGCACACAGTACAGCAGGTGTGTGTGTGTGTGTGTGTGTGTGTGTGTGTGTGTGTGTGTGTGTGTGTGTGTGTGTGTGTGTGTGTGTAAGGGTGGATGGTAGGCCCCCTTCTGGCCCTGGATGGTTTGAGATGTCAGGCTGGTGATCAAGGAAAGGCAGGAAGCAGAAGATCCTGTGCATGGTTTTTATTTAAGGCATTTGGAGCAGATGCAGGTATTTACAAAATTATACAAAAGCCAACAAGATTGCTGGACCAGGCTCAAATTAAATAATAAACTAAGAAAAAAACTAGTCAAAAGAAGATAAAGACTGAAGATCAGTCATGACTAGTCCCTGGGACTCACAGAAGCCCCAACTAACCCTTGCAGAGACAGGTGGCCATTTTGAATTCAAAATAAAGCTCTACACCTGAGCATTTATATTTCTCCTGGCAGCGACCAGGTGACAGGAAACGCTTGTGTTATTAGAAAGCACTTTGTCAAACTAAGCCAATAAACACCTAGCAAAGACTAACACGCAATAACACTTTAGATACGTTAGAGAATATTATAACCTGTACGTTACAGATAAATATATAGAATATGTTCAAGATCTAGGATAGAGCAGAAACTCTTTCAACCTCCATTAATTAGTACTGGCGTCTTCCTTCTTAATGAGCAGACCATGGTCACCTGAGTGCTTACATGTCTGTCTCTCACACACAAACATTTGTAAGTACTGCTTTAGACTAGCAAATAGTAGGCCTACTGCTTTCAACTAAATAAATAATAAATCAACTTGATCTGATGTCTCTGTAATTTATATCCAAAGTTTAGAAAATATTTAGAACAAATCAATCATAGGTAAGACACTCAACCAAAATGCATGTTTGGTGAGGTGACCAAGCAATTATATAAAAATGTTCTGAGACATGGGAGCAGTGAGGGAGCACAGAGTTAGCTGACCAGTGTGTGTTAGATCCTTCTTTAGCACAGGAAAACCTCCCAATTGATCTTATTCTGTATTAACAGTACGTGTGTGTGCGTGCATGCACATTTTGTGAACTAATTTGTGTGTATTTTGTGAACAAATGTGTGTGTGTGTCAGCACGTATGCTCATGCATAACCTCTGGGGGACCCATGGAACCAGAGTTCTCTATGGTATCTGCATAGACCTCCTGATCTCTGTGGTAGGTTTTGTGTTTTATCAAAAGCAGATCAGATTGAGCCAGGCAGAGAGAGGGGCGCACAGTACTTAGATCTAAACCCATATTGGTGATGAAATGACCTAAAACATACAGATTCTGGATAATCCTGAATGAAATGTTAAAAGCATAAATATCATACCCCCCCAAAAATGCTAACCTCCCCTGTAATTGTAATGGTGAGAGGTTAGCATGTCTTGGAGGTATGATATTTGTGCGTCTAACTTTGACTGATATTCTATTGATATTCTACAATATTCTATTGTTGTTGTTTTTTACAATGAAAGTGACTCTAAAATGACACTACAATATTTACCATTGATTTCTATTCGGCACAAAATACACAACCAAAACAAACAGCAAAAACTGCAGTAATTTCTATACGGTTCCCCCGATAAGGATGAAAATACTCTCAAATTGAAGCTGACAGTCTGCACTTTAACCTCAGTCATTGTATCATTTCAAATCCAAAGTGCTGGAATACAGAGCAAAAACAACAACAACAAATGTCACTCTCCCAATACTTTTGGAGCTCAGTGTAAATGTACGTGATTGTGACGGCTATTATTTCCTCCAAAGCTATGTGTTGAAACCTTGCCAAGCGTGGAGCATAGAAATGGGATAGGGGCGAAGACAGACTGAGGGGTGACATCACTGGATTGTTCCGAGTACATTATTGTTGGGGGAATTGTTAGAGTGTTCGGGGGATAAAGAGGAGAGGATGTTCCTGAGTAGCACGCGTGTGAATACTGAGAGGACTGAGAGATGACTCTCCTGGAACCTGGACAAAGGCACATGTCTTACTGCTGCAGCCTCTGGGAAAGATACAAGATAGGGAGTCTATTCCAGTAGCACTTCTCACGACACCTTGACAAGAGTTCCATCATTGCCACACAGGTGTGTACCAACTCTCTGCCAATGGGCAATACACAACATTTGACCAACAAGTGTCTACTTGGCACCAGCCCTAATATTTTGTATGTATTATGGAAAATATGAACTCGTCATGAGGGGCCTCAGTGGCACACGGGTCTGCATTCCTCCATGCAGTCAGGGCCGGCCCTAGCCTTTTGGGGGCACTAAGTTAAGTTTTGTTAATTTCCTGCAATTCTACACATTTTCCAAAGGGTGGAGAGATTTGTTTTTAGTTTTTAAATATGATATCTGAGTAAGAATGACTAACAAAATCAATGGGCCCCCCCCCCAGTCGGTAATTCGATCATGATTACTACAAGCATAGATAGCTTGCTGGACTAATTTACCAATTTAAAATGGGATAATTGAGTGACTGTCAGTGACTGACATAAGAGACAAACTGCTGATGCACAAGCAAATTTAGAAATTGCACCTTGTGAATTGTATAATTCTAACTCTCAACAGTAAGTTGAGTTCCCGACAGTTCCTCCCCAAAAAAGCAGGCCTTCAAAAAGGGGGTGCGGGCCACCTGTTGGCCATCCCTGGTCTAGCTGGTCTGACCAGCATGGTCTAGCTGGTTATGCTGGTTACCAAACTCTGCTGTGTTTTGGACACATACCAGCTTATGCTGGTGACACCGGTATACTCGTGACCAAGCTGGTCCATGATGGTCTGACCATACCCATCATATTTCCCTGCATTCTGATTTTTATAATTGTTTGTTTCAATATCTTTGTTGTGTTTTTGCACGTACATTGATTGACTAATTAATCTTATGCTACACAAAGATAAATAACATACATTTTGCAAAACGAATCCAATCTGTCAGCTGGACTTATTGCACCCGTTACTGAAATGGTTGTTTCAGTTTAGATGGTTTAGGTAGTCTKATTTATTCATCTTTCTAACCCTGGCAGTTGGGGCGGCAGCGTAGYCTAGTGGTTAGAGCGTTGGACTAGTAACCGAAAGGTTGCCAGATCGAATCCCAGAGATACAAAGGTACAAAATCTGCCCCTGAACAATGCAGTTAACCCACTGTTCCTATGCCGTCATTGAAAATAAGAATTTGTTCTTAACTGACTTGCCTAGTTAAATAAAGGTAAAATTAAAATATTAAAATAAAAGTCATTCTGAATGCATATTGTGGGTGAATAAAAGTTCAAATCGTTGGATATCCCCACTGTCTGGATTCCAATAGGAATTAAACATCACTTTGCAAGACGGCGTGACTTGACGCATGATGTGACAGTGAAGGCTGGTTACCAGCAAAAAAACATGCAGCGAAGAGTGATCACCACAAAWACACAGCGAAGGCACCAGCAAATATACAACAAAGTTTGGTCATTATTTTTCACGTCACAGGATTATATAGACTAAAATCAGTACCCTGTGGATGTCAGTTGACTCCACCATCGACAAACATTCAATGTGACGCCACATAAAGACCGTTGAGAAACCAACAGTGAAGCTGTGAGTGTGAAAGAGAGAAATGTGTGAGACAGCTTTGCCTGACATAATGCTGGATGTCGCTTTCAATTAAAAGCAACAACACGGCCTTGAAGAGAGAGAAACAGCTCAGAGGGAGGATCCGGCTTCTCAAACAGACCAGTTGTTTAGTAATATGTCACAACTGACAAGGCAAGAAATAAACTCTGATTTTGTTCTCCTATGATATTCAAATCACATGGCCTGGAATTTGAGAGAGTTGTTTGGGAAAAAAGTAAATAAATATAATCCTAAACATTAACATTTCTAGCCTTCAAGTTTCTAGGTCATACAAATATTAATACAAATTGCTTATGAGTAACGTGTCATTTCTCAAAACAGAGAGTACAGGTGGGGTCTATGAGGAGCTTTCACAGTGTGGAAGTCCCCTTTCACCTGGCCGCCGGCTGGTCAGCCTGGGCTGTGCAGAGTGCTTTGTGATCAGGCTAACCAGATCGTGGTGAGAAATTACCGGGGCCCAATGAGGCCAGCTGTAAGGCGAGAGGCCCTGGATGGGGCCGCACCCACAGGAGGGGGGGTTCTTTCACATGACGTGATGCTAGCTTTGGGCCTGACTGAAACAGATCCAGCACAGCTCCTCTCTTCAGGCCTCCTCGCACACCTTTGTGTCTGTCTCCTTCCTGCCATGTCGCCCATTGAGACACTTGCACTCAGCCACTTCACAGGCCCTGTACAGAGCACTGGTAGAACACAGGACACTGAGCTAGTGTTTTTGATACCGCTTCAGGGCCGGATGTGTGTGTGTGTTGCAGGATGTGTGAACGGAGCGCTGAGCTCTCACCACCACTAGAGGAGTCAAGGATACCTCCCAGTCCCATCCACCATAGCAGGACCAGAGAGCCACAGGAATGCAGCATCTGTGTACAGCTCAGCTCCTTCAATCCAACCGGGGCCAAATACGTAAACATACATTAGCTGACTAAAGCGTCCCAACCCGCTGGTTTACATGCCACCCATAACTCTGTGAAGGGCTGTTTGTTTTCGACTCAGGCTCTGCCACGCAGCTACGTAAACATCCCGGCTTATGCAATGTATTATTGTTTCCTTTCTTTTTGTCACAACCAATCGTCCTAAGAGCTGAAAACGCCACAGTGAGGGCCTCTCGTCCGTTCTGAGGTTAATTGCTGGTGACTTTCCGTACAAGAACCGCAGGGTCAGCCTTCGTAATGAAGCGCTCCGCATTCGCTGTGAGATCATTTGAAGAGCCGTTTGTCAGCACAGAAGTCACAACAGTTCAAGCGGCGGGGAATATTAGCATCACCTGACAAGCGGTGTGTCTAGACTTCCACCAGGGATGGGGCGCAGACTCGCTAGAGGAAACCTGTAATGTGTTTAGGTTTTCATCAGGAGGATTATTTTTCACGTCACAGGATTATATAGACTAAAATCAGTACCCTGTGGATGTCAGTTGACTCCACCATCGACAATTACTCATGATTTCCAATCAGAATAGTACTAAATTCTAATCCTGATGGTAAATGCTGCAGTTCTGTCCACTATAGTAAAAATATAAATAGTATTAGTGTTTCTCATAATACATCAGGGAGAGTAGGCCTAGTCCTTTCCGACTCCCTAAGGAGGGCAATCAAGGGGCCTCTGCTGGCTCTACTTCAACTTTAGAGGGGCCTAAGCAGGTGTGGCCTACCAGGCCAGTTCCAGGTCAATAACAAGGCCTCCAGTAGAGGTCAGGACAATCTGTAGTGGTGGTCCATATTTCTCCATACGTCCATAATACAGTCTCTAATGAGGGTCCCTGGTTGTTACGGGAAGAATATWATGGCTATGGCTGTCATCTATACTTTTAGTGATTTTTCATTTTAAAACTGTGGTATGTGTGTTAAAATAAAACAAAATGAAATTCCATAAATTTTGAAGAATACAAATTCAAATGTGAGAAGGATGTCTAGATTTCTGTGACACAAAACATCAAAAACAAACAGATAAAACAGAAACACATACATGGTTTTTACATTCAAAGAAATTAGAAAAGCTTAAGAGCATCCATTGATTGTATTACCTTCTTATTCTTACAGAGAATAGTATTCAAAGTGGCAGTCATTATTAAAATCTACCTTTAAAAATATTGAATAGGATGTTTTTTTCTTAAAACATTTCATTTTATGGATGTCATATTTTTGCATGAATTATAATCAAATTCATCAACATTCTTTTCGTTAGTGGAGAATCTTGGACTATCAAAAACAAAAAGAACATGACAAGCTTGCCGATGGATGCCCTTACTAAATATTTTACCCCAGTCCAGCAGAAGATCCACCCAGAACATAGTCCATGTGGGCTTTAATGACATTATGAAGGGCAGCTCTGAACAGTTGAAACTGGATTTTAAAGAGCTGATTGATTCTCTGCTAGACACTAATAAAAGCCATCATATCTGGCACTTTGCCCTCTCTGAATCATGGCATTGAACGCTTTAGCAGGATTCTCTCTTCACAACTGGCTACGTGATTATTGCAGCTCAATGGGTTTGCCTTTTGTTGACAATTGATACCTTTGGGAAACCACACACTGCTCTTGATAGTATCACCAATATTTAATAAGCTTACGTATCGGCCACACAGCCATCGTCAGAGCTTTTGTGATTTTTTTTTAAATTTGCACCTTTATGTAGACCTGGCCCCACCCACATCCGTTCTACACATCGAAGGGGGTTGGAGGCAAAGGAAAAACAAATAAGTGCTACCAAATATAACAATATGCATTTCATAAATATTACAAAAGTGTATAAATAAGGCGTATTGAACACGTCTGTAAAATCTCAATGAGGACATTTATGAAATCCATATTGTTATATTTGGTAGCACATATTTGTTTTTCCTTTGCCTCCACAAAAGCTCTGACGAAGGCCATGTGGCCGATACGTAAGCTTATTAAATATCGGTGATACTATCAAGAGCAGTGTGCGGTTTTCCTTTTTCCTTCATCTTGTTCAATTGTTGCCATGCACCTGCAAATAAGATTGCTCAGATGTGCGAATGCCTTTTGAATTTTGTATAACTTTGGGAAACAAAACACGTTTAATTAGGAGGATGGGATCCACCCAAATCATTTGGGTTCCTGGATCCTTTCACAGCATTATAAGGCTGCGTTGAGACAATGTCTTATCAATGACCCAAGCCCAGCTCAGATGTATGGTGGTATCATACATTTTGTATTGTAGATAGTGCATTCGGAAAGTATTCAGACCCCTTGACTTTTTCCACATTTTGTTAAGTTACAACCTTATTCTAAAATGTATTAAATTGTTTCCCCCCTCATCAATATACACACAATACCCCATAATGAMAAAGCTATTTATTTGATGAAATATCACATTTTCCTAAGTATTCAGACCCTTTACTCAGTACTTTGTTGAAGCACCTTTGGCAGCAATTACAACCAAGACTTTTTGGGTAWGACGCTACAAGCTTGGAACACCTGTATTTGGGSAGTTTCTCCCATTCTTCTCTCAAGCTCTGTYAGGTTGGATGGGGAGCGTTGCTGCACAGCTATTTTCAAGTCTCTCCAAAGATGTTCGATCGGGTTCAAGTCCGGGCTCTGGCTGGGACACTCAAGGTCATTCAGAGASTCGTCCCAAAGCCMCTCCTGTGTTGTCTTGGCTGTGTGCTTAGGGTCATTGTCCTGTTGGAAGGTGAACTCTTGCTCTTTTGCACCCCAGTATCTCTACTTGCACATCATCATCTGCACATCTATTACTCCAGTATTAATGCTAAATTGTATTTATTTTCACCTCTATGGCCTATTTATTGCCTACCTCCCTTCTACATTTGCATACACTGTACATAAATTTGTCTATTTTTCTTTTCTTTTGTGTTATTAACTATACGTTTGTTTATGTGTAACTCTGTGTTGTTGTTTTTGTCGCAATGCTTTGCTTTATCTTGGCCAGGTCGCAGTTGTAAATGAGAACTTGTTCTCAACGGGCCTACCTGGTTAAATAAAGGTTAAATAATTGTATTTTTTATATTTTTATAAATCTTCGCCCCAGTCTGAAGTCCTGAGCAGGTTTTCATCAAGGAGCTCGCTGTACTTTGCTCTGTTCATCTTTCCCTCAATCCTGACTAGTCTCCCAGTCCCTGCCGCTGAGAAACATCCCCTAGCATGATGCTGCCACCACCACGCATGGCATTCTGGCCAAAAAGTTACATGTTGGTTTCATCAGACCAAAGAATCTTGTTTCTCGTGGTCTGAGAGTCTTCAGGTGCCTTTTGGCAAACTCCAAGCGGGCTGTCATGTGCCTTTTACTGAAGAGTGGCTTCCGCCTGGCAACTGTACGGCAAAGGCCTGATTGGTGGAGTGCTGCAGAGATGGTTGTCYATCTGGAAGGTTCTCCCAACTCAACAGAGGAACTCTGGACCTCTGTCAGAGTGACCATCGGGTTCTTGGTCATCTCCCAGACCAAGGCCCTTCTCCCCCGATTGCTCAGTTTGGCCAGAAGGGCCAGCTCTAGGAAGAGTCTTCCTGGTTCCAAACTTCTTCCATTTAAGAATGATGGAGGCCACTATGTTCTTGGGGACCTTCAATGCTGCAGACCTTTTTTGGCACCCTTCCCCAGATCTGTGCCTCAACACAATCCCGTCTTGGAGCTCTACGGACAATTCCTTCGACCTCATGGCTTGGTTTTTGCTCAATCAAGTTGTAGAAACATCTCATGGATGATAAATGGAAACAGGRTGACCTGAACTCCATTTCGAGTCTAATATAAAAATATTCTGAATACTTACGTAAATACAGTATTTCAAAAACTTTTTTTTATAACATTTCTAAAAACCTGTTTTCGCTTTGTCATTATGGGGTCTTGTGTGTAGATTGATGAGGGAAAAAAACTATTTCATACATTTTTGAAYAAGGCTGTAACATAACAAAATGTGGAAAAAGTCAAGGGGTCTGAATACTTTCCAAATGCACTGTAAATACAAATATATACTGTAAACACATTGGAAAAACAAAAATGGGGACCTTCAATGATTCTGTCCCAGATTGACAAAATGTTAATTTCTCATCAACATTTCAAATAAATGTAAATYCAAATATTTACAAAGACTAGTTGGATGGGAAACATCTTATTAGTTATTTTAAAAAGTGCTTCTCTCACTTTGTGAGTACATATGTGACCCGTTTCAGGAAACTAGGGGGTATGTCGCAGGTCACTACTTCATAGAAGAGCAGTTTGAACGTAAACTATAACACTCGGTTTGTATTGCTAGTACTCTATGGATTGGGATCATGCTTCATTGTTTAGCTAGCTAGCTTCATGTATAAACAAAATACTCMTTAAAGCTGACTGTTAGCTAGCTAGCTGACGTTAGATGGCTGGCTCGCTAGCTAACATTACGTTTATGATCTGTGTGTAGTAATGTTCTCAGAATGCGATTTAACATAGCTAGTTATAGCCTAATGTTAGCTAGCTAACTAGCTAACATTGAACCTATTTGGTTAACTTTAGCTAGCTATGACAATAGGTTTGTATTGCAAGTACTCTATGGATTAGGATTATGGTTCATTGTTTAGCTAGCACTTCTAAACAAAAGACTCCACTTCACAAGATGATTACATGACCCATCAAGCTGGCCAGGTGTCTTTGACAGTGATTATGGCCATTATTATCTATTGTATAATAATGGCAGAGTATTTGTATCTGGAATTTGTCTTTCAGCATCAGTAGAACACGCCTGACTCTCCTCCACCAGTCATACATTGAGAATGGTCTAATGCCTCCCATCAAAAAGAGAACTGGCCCAAGCAAGCACAGGTTACACCTGAAGCATGAGGACTTGCTGTTAGTGGTGAACTTCAACAACTACGCAGAGGATAATGCAATAGTATTACCAGGACGCCACCCAGGCCACAAACACTTTGGTGGAAAGTTGATGCCATCCCATGTGACAAAAGCAGCAGTGTGGCCTCTCTACAAGGAATCGATGACAACACTTGGTATGTAAAGCATAAACAACACGTTTTGATTATTTAATTGGCCTCCAACATATTTGGCATTACTTGATTGGCAGATACTTATGCTGTAAAGGAGAAAGCAAATGAATTCAGGTCMAAAATATGGAAAGCAGAAAAGGACTTCAAGGATAAAGTGGAGCATAGGTTCTGTACAGGTAATCCAAGACAAGCATGGGAATGGCATAATGCAATGATGCAGACTGTTCATCCTTTGTAAACAACCTAAATTGTTTTTATGGATGATTTGATACCCGCCGATTTTAAAGACGAATGTAAACAAATGTGAGACTATCACCAAATCCTCTCCTGTCCAGATAACAGAGAACGAGGTGGCCTAATGCTTGCTAAATATTAAGCCAGACAAAGCACCGAGCCAGACGGACTACGGGGCAAAATACTGAAGGTCTGCGCCGACCAGCTCAAGGGAGTTCTCACATGACTGTTTCAACTCCTGCTGATCACCTGTACAGTGCCAAAATCCTGGAACGTGTCGACCATTGTACCGGTGCCTAAGAAGTCAGGGGCCAAATCCCCAAATGACTTTTGACCTGTGGCCATCATGCCTCTTTTGGCCAAATGCATKGAAAGGGTTGTTAGTACAGTAAGCACCTTACCCTTTCCATAGCGGATCAACTGGGGCATTTACAGTTTGCCTAGAAGGCACAGAGGGGGACTGAGGATGCTACCCTGACCTTGGTGAACATGGTGKSTAGTCACCTTCAACATGCAAAATCATATGCACACATTTTATTTATTGATTTTAGTTCAGCTTTCAATACAATGCAAGTACACACACTGCTGAAACAACTAATGGTCCTGAATGTCATCTACACTGACGAGATGAAAAGCCATAGAAACAATGTGAGCCTTTTTAAGTACCATAATGACATGGGTCTGGTAGGACTCTTTTTTAAAGATGCTACGTCAGATGGGGACAAMCAGTATACAAAGTATGCTAATGTACTGGTGTGAAGGCATTTGGGCAGTGGTGTAAAGTACTTCAGTAAAAATACTTTAAAGTACTACTTAAGTATTTTTTTGGGCTATCTGTACATTACTTTACTATTTATATTTTTGGCAACTTATACTTCACTACATTCCCGAAAGTCATTCCTACTGCATTTGATCTGGCAGACTCACTAAACACAAATGCTTGGTTTGTAAATTATGTCTGAGTGCTGGAGTATGCCCCTGGCTATCTGTCAATAAAAAATAAGAAACAAAGAAAATTGGTCCGTCTGGTTTAATATACGGAATTTGAAATCATTTATACTTTTACTTTTGATACTTAAGTACATTTKAGCAATTCCATTTACTTTTGATACTTAAGTATCTTTAAAACCAAATACTTTTAGACTTTTACTCAAGTAGTATTTTACTGGGTGACTTTTACTTCAGTCATTTTCTATTAAGCTATCTTTACATTTACTCAAATATAACAATTCATTACTTTTTCCACCACCGGATGTGGCTGGGGGTTATAGCATTTCTTTCACATGACCCATCAATTTAGACAAGTGTGTCTGGGTACGCGTCATCTAATATTTATAAAATATTTTTATCTGGACACTTTGATTACCTGGAATTTTTCCTTATTGTAGGCTACTACCACTTTTAGTCTTAATCTTTACTACACTACTCACTGTTTAGCACATGACCCCAATGATGCTAAGAAACAAGGCTTGGATGAGTAAGCTGTTTATCCTAGTGTCCTTAATCTTTAGGCCTTATAACTCCTCCTCCACATCAGGTCCACATGTTGTGTTGATAAGTGGGCCTGTGTCCACCGCTATCATTAGCCCGTTTCCTCTAGATTCCAGCTGACGCTGCCAAGGCCTATCTCAAATACGTGCGGGTGCAGGCCAGACTGCTTGGCACACGAGAATGGACCTGCTCATGTAAAAGTGAATAACCAGACACAACCATAGGTTATTACAGCAGAAACTATGCTACATTAGGCATCCATCAAAATATATAGCACCTTCCAGTATATAGGCCAAGCAGGGTTTATGATGCATTGGAAACAGAGCCTGCTTCTACCAAAGTCCTGCTACTGACTCCCCACCATCACAGCACACAGATGACAATTTGGTGTGGCTTTCTGTTTTAGATATATTTCACCATCCAAACCCTAAGGTACTCCAAGGCAACAACATTTTTCAAAGAACAATAACACACTCAAACGACTACAGAATATTTACTCGATTGCGGATATATTTCTCAGCTTGTAAGGAGCTTGTTTGTACTGTAGACAGCCCCCAGATTCCTTTGGGTCAGTGACATCCCGGTCTGTCGGCTCACGCTAACCAAACTACAGCCACTTCTAGTGAACACATGCCATCGGTCAATAGCACTCTGGCGGAGATGGCAAGTTAATTACATCTGAAAATCCAACAGAGCTCTAGCCAAGGCGATGCCCGACAGTCATTCTTCAGGGCAAGGGCACGGTGCCAGCTCTCATCTGGACCGGCCCACCACCATGGGAGCAGCAGGGGACAACATAGCCTACTCAGCTCCTTATACTGTTTGGTGTTCTTTATACATGTTTTCTCACACAGCAGCAGTAGCTTTCTTCTAGCATGGTTAAACCAGACTGAAGAGTACAGCATTCAGTTTGGTTTAACCAAGCTAGGCTAACCCTCATCCTCCATCTAGTCTGCCATTTTCTGAGGTTTCGTAAATAGTACCCTAGGCGAACCAAACCATACACCTGTATGAAGCAAGAAGGACTGACAGGTTTTCACCCAGAAATGTTTTTATGAGGCGCTCAAGCATCAGCAGCCTCATCAATCACTGTGAGGCACCATGGGATATGAAGTCCCACTTGATTTATCAGTGGAGCCTTGTAATATGTGCTTCACTACTACAGACGACAGAGCATGACTGACTGCAATGCTCTCTCCTGACTAAAAATATGTATCCCTGAACATTATCAAACCTGGGGTTCAAAAAGTATACGTTTCCTTTCAAATTCTTTAGCTGCGCTTGATTGAGCTTGCTTGGTGAATTGGAACCAATGGAATAGTAACAAAAGTGCAAAGCTGATATTCTGGCACTCCAAAATCAAATGCGCAAAGTATATGAAAGACAGCAAATACTATTTGAACCCAGGTCTGGCTGTTTTATATATATATACAGTGGGGAGAACAAGTATTTGATACACTGCCGATTTTGCAGGTTTTCCTACTTACAAAGCATGTAGAGGTCTGTAATTTTTATCATAGGTACACTTCAACTGTGAGAGACGGAATCTAAAACAAAAGTCCAGAAAATCACATTGTATGACTTTCTTTAGTACTTAACTTTGCATTTTACTGTGCATACATAAGTATTGATTCCGACCATTAACCAGGTAAGAATTCCGGCTCTCACAGACCTGTTAGGTTTCTTTACGGAAGCCCTCCTGTTCTCCACTCATTACCTGTATTAACTGCAACCTGTTTGAACTCGTTACCTGTATAAAAGACACCTGTCCACCCAACACTCAATCAAACAGACTCCAACCTCTCCACAATGGCAAGACCAGAGAGCTGTGTAAGGACATCAGGGGATAAATTGTAGACCTGTACAAGGCGGGATGGGCTTACAGGACAATAGGCAAGCAGCTTGATGAAAGGCAACACCTGTTGGCAACAATTATTAGAAAAATGGAGAAGTTCAAGATGACGGTCAATCCACCCTCCGTGTCTGGGCTCCATGCAAGAATCTCACCTCGTGGGCATCAATGATCATGAGGAATTGAGGGATCAGCCCAGAACTACACGGCAGACCTGGTCAATGACCTGAAGAGAGCTGGGACCACAGTCTCAAAGAAAACCATAGTAACACACTACGCCGTCATGATTAAAATCCGCAGCGCACGCAAGTGTCCCCCTGCTCAAGGCCAGCGCATTGTCCAGGCCCGTCTGAAGTTTGCCAATGACCATCTGGATGATCCAGAGAAGAATGGGAGAAGGTCATGTGGTCTGATGAGACAAAAATAGAGCTTTTTGCTCTAAACTCCACTCGCCGTGTTTGGAGGAATAGAAGGATGAGTACAACCCCAAGAACCCCATCCCAACCGTGAAGCATGGGTGGAAACATCATTCTTTGGGGATGCTTTCTGCAAAGGGACAGGACGACTGCACCGTATTGAGGGAGGATGGATGGGCCATGTATCGCGAGATTAACACCAACAACCTCCTTCCCTCAGTAAGAGCATTGAAGATGGGTCGTGGCTGGGTCTTCCAGCATGACAACGACCCGAAACACACAGCCAGGGCAACTAAGAGTGGCTCCGTAAGAAGCATCTCAAGGTCCTGGAGTGGCCTAGCCAGTCTCCAGACCTGAACCCAATAGAAAAATCTTGGAGGGAGCCGAAAGTCCGTATTGCCCAGCGACAGCCCGAAACCTGAAGGATCTGGAGAAGGTCTGTATGGAGGAGTGGGCAAAATCCCTGCTGCAGTGTGTGCAAACCTGGTCAAGAACTACAGGAAACGTATGATCTCTGTAATTGCAAACTAAGGTTTCTGTACCAAATATTTAAGTTCTGCTTTTCTGATGTATCAAATACTTATGTCATGCAATAAAATGCAAATTAATTACTTAAAAATCATACAATGTGATTTTCTGGATTTTTGTTTTAGATTCCGTCTCTCACAGTTGAAGTGTACCTATGATAAAAATTACAGACCTCTACATGCTTTGTAAGTAGGAAAACCTGCAAAATCATCAGTGTATCAAATACTTGTTCTCCCCACTGTATATGGCAGACTAGATGGAGGATGAGGGTCAGCCTAGCTTGGTTAAACCAAACTGAACGCTGTACTCTTCCAAGCTGAGAATATATAAAAAGCTCTGTTAAAATCAGACAAGATGTCCTGTTGAAAATACCATTACCATTATGATGGTACATTCTCGCAACAAAATGAGTGAAGTTTTACAGCACATAAACCACACAACACAAGTGTTTCTGTTTAAGAGATAGCACTCCACATTTCAAGAGTTACCAGAATTCCCGCTGTCTTCATTCCACGATAAAACAATGGTAGCGGTTAAAGATGAGTCAGATTCCAGATTCCATCCTTCCTTCTTCCCCAGGCCTTATTTTTAGAAATAGATCTTGCCTCTCCCTAAATAGTTATTGATTTTGGTGAAACAATATACCAGATTGCAGCAGCCACTACTCTTAAACCTTTGGATGCCGTGTACCATAACGCCATTCGTTTTATCACTGGTGACAGTTTTAATACTCACCACTGCATCCTTTATCAAAAGGTTGGCTGGTCCTCATTAAAGTCCCGTAGATCAATTCATTATTCCCTTTTCGTTTACATAGCCTTACTACACAAGCTTCCAACTTASCTAACTTCGTTGCTAACGTAAAAAAGAGTGAGATACCAAACCCGTTCACAGGGTTGGTTAACTCTTCAGATACCTCTGATCTCCACGGAATTAGGTAAATCCGTTTTTAGTTTTTACACTTACTTACATTTGGATTCCCTTGTGCCACTAGGGCATTTTAAAACCCTGATGATAAATGAGTTCACTGAGGTGTGCAATTGTTTTGATTGATTGATTTAGCAACTTGTTTATGATGGCTGTGATGTTGGTGATGTTCTGGTGTAGTGTACTTCACATTTTTTCTTGTTATATTTTTGTTACCTTTTGCTTTGTGGTCTCGGGCACCATTGACAATGAGACCCTGGTCTCAATTGGGCTCCCTTGATGATTAAATACAAATAAAATATTAACTCCACATGGTCCATCAATTGTATAGACACTACACCTCTGTTTGATTAGCTTGGTAAATATGGTAAAGATTATGTTGCCCCTCATGGCACACGGTTACATAGTGAGAGATTTGGTGCTGGGAGGCTGGTTGAAAGCTTATGAGCATTCAAATGAAATGACTGATGTTGGCAGTGACTTTAGTTAGAAGATCATGAAACTAGCCAAATGAAAATAAAACTTGGCCATAGGCATTCCTTTAAACATCTCCTGGACCAAGCATTTTTTGCATGTCCTGTACGTATAGCCCTTTTAAACAACCCCAGGAACACAGTGCACTTAATATTCCATAGGGTACACCTCTGTACTTCCTTTACCGTCCTAAATGTACATTATCTGTCCTCCTCCTGCACTCCGTCTCCTCCACTTTCCCCTCTCTTCCCTGTGCTAATTCATCCCAGGTGTGCTGCGTTCACTGCAGTGCCCGAGCCACCCCCTCCCCTCCCTCTCTCTCTCTCTCTCGCTCTTCGATGGAGCTCTAATTCAAACCAGCCCGGCTCTCCCCTCGCATTACTTGTTGTTACACTTTATTGAGTTTGCCGCCAAATTCAGTCAACAGATTTACATAATTACGGGAAAGGCTGTGTGAGACGAATGGGAAATTCAGTTAGGAAACCACCGGTGACAAGAGGCCTAGGTTATTCCCCATTGACCCAATCACTGGAGGGTATGAGGGGGGCAAGACCTCATCTATACCCATAAATACAGCCATGGCGAGAGCCTCTGTAACTAAAGGGGTTGTTTGTGTGTGTTTGAGAGGATGAATAAGCAGACTAGTGGAAATAACCGATTGTTATTATACAGTAACAACATGTTGTGCTATAGTGACACCTATTGGATGAGCCACTGTCTGTCCATGGTGGTGGGGGTCTGTCTGGYCTGGCCTTGATGAGGAGTGGTAAACTCTCATCCACTAATGCTAGATCCAGGTTACAGTAGAGCAGGGAAACCCAACACCCACACTGCCCCTTTTAGTGAACACACACGGGTCAAACCTTCCTGTTAGTAATGCAGGCAAACTAGCAGGACTGTCATTTATCCTCCTTGTTTAGTATATGGTGGCTAGTTCTCATGGTGACTCCGGAAGGAACTTCTTAAACAGTTTGACGAAGCTGACCTCCCAGCTACAGTACATTCCACTTTTAAAAGATTCTTGATCCATCCTTGAGGGCAGCATCAAACCTTTGTAGGMTAAATGGTAGATGGAACCTAACAGGGGTCGGGTTTGGAACACACTAAGTATGGCTGGTAAATGAAGAGGAAGGGTGGGTAGTTTTGGCCGCCACGGGTCTCGTCTCCTGCTTAGCATGGAAAGATATATTAATGGAGGAAATTGTTCCTCAAGAAACAAAACAAACGTTTCCCCCAGTTGTGGCGTACACCTTTCATATGGCACTGCCAAATATAACCATTAAAACATTCATTTAATTTTAGTATGGTTGGGTCACATAAAAAAAATTATTTGGGAGAAATAGTGTTGCGGTATTTTACTTCTTTCTTTTTTAGGCCGTAGCGCGTTTCCACAGGGCCTCTGTAAAAACAGTGCGCCATGCAGCTGGGAGAATATACAGTGGGTCTGTGGTCAGGTGCCCATCCTATCCCTGCTGGCTAAATACAGCTCCTCTAATACTCTTCCACTGACTCTCTCTCAAAGGGTCAATTGTTTTATTTTCTCTTTTATTAATGGAGGGCTTTATGACCAGGGTTTTTTGTATTGGTCCTTACTACAGGTCAGGGGTCACAGTGAAAACCTGTCTCGTTACAACGACCACATTCCATCACAGTCTCCCATGGTAACGAGGGACCTGGGATTTTTTGCCGCTCAAAGTTATGGATGGTGAGAGCTAAGAGCTATAGTCAAACAGCCTTATTTATGACAGTCTTTTGTGAAGCTGTCAACATAAAACCTATGTGATTCAGACAATAAACTAAGAATAATGAGTATAGATAATAGAAATCCATTCCAGCAAACAATTTACGGTGGTTGAGTGAAGAAAAGAGGAAGAAATGAAAACAGTCATGGCATCTCATGGATGAAAGTCATAGAAAGATCATACAATTGAGGTTGAAGAAAACTACAAGTAAACTATAAGTAAGCTATAACAAAGATCTATGTTCCTTATCATTAGTGTGTCTACCATGCCAAAAATAAAACCGAGTGAAATGCGAAAGGGCCCAGTTCTCTCACACACTAGATGACAACAGTTGGCTAGAGCTTTCCTTTAGAAACAGAGGTTCACAACTGTGTACCGTATACGTGTATTATTCAACCCAATTATCTGGTGTGATATTTATTTATTTAACTGTGTGTGTGTATAGCCTATAGTTAGATAACATCAATCTATTACTTTGTACTGACATAATAGCAGCCACTTTTACGATGATGTCCCTAAATCCCTTTACCTACTCGAGAAGTGTAAAATATGCAGTATCAAACCCCTCCATGGAGGAATCTGGGTCAGTGAGGTAAAAAGGTAATCGCTTCAAAAACAAGTGATTTTTCTCTCACATATCTGACTACAAGTCGACACCAAGTAGGATTAAGGGAGAGTGCGTGTTGTGTTTCCCCTATATTAATTTAGCGGCTGCATTTTCTGGATGGTCAAATGTTTTCAGTGTAACCTTAAACGACTAAAACCAGATATAAAGTATTAATAAAATATAACGGAGCTATATATTTTTAAATAAGATCATCTTTGAGAACTAACAATTTCCAAAATAGAAACTAGAATTGAAACTAAAATTGTAAAAATGTCATGGCATGGGCACCCCATTGAATTTGTCATGTCTTTCTCGCTTCATATTCGTCGCCAATTGCCACGCCCACTTAAACACAGTGCTTCCCTTAGGATTTATTTAAGTCTAACTTCTATATAAAGAAGTGTGTGTGTGTGTGTGTGTGTGTGTGTGTGTGTGTGTGTGTGTGTGTGAGAGAGACAGGATGGAACCGAAAGGATAGTGTTGTGAACATATTAAGTATTAGCAGGCCTTCAAGCCATAAGCCGTCTAAGATAAACCACTCCTGTGCTCCAGTATCATAAAGCCTCAGATTGTGGTCATCTTCTGAAGGGCTAGGCAGGCAGTGAAACAGACAAAGTCCACACTATGCCTCGGAAAGAATAACACCACCAGAGGTTTTTATATCAGAAATAAAAGAAGAGGAAGGTATACATAGGGAAAAGGAATATCATTCCAATGTTTTGCTGTGCAAAATGGACAAACTCAGCAATTATGCCTAATGCAATAGTAAAAGTCTGAATTATTATGTGGCMAACCACAGTAAATACCTCCATTGATGCTATACACTGGGATACACTAAAGCAGTGGTAGATAGAGAGTGGCAGGCCGTGGAGAAGCAAACTTAAGCAACCATCACAGATACAATGTTGAATACTAGGGATACGGTGTTAAAGTGATTCTCCAAAAGGTTTTGTATCATTTCAGCCAGTACAGATGCAGGATCTTAATTTGATCACCCGGTTGAAGGAGAACTTTCCTGCAATGTAGGAAATGTAAAACTTGTAGTGTATTTAAGGTTTAAAAAGTCTTCTGAAGTTAGACATTTGCATTAATTATGATCCACATTTCCTGGTTCAGCAAGATCATTTTCCTGCTGTAACAAACTGGCTCAAATTAAGATCCTACATTCGTTGTTTTGAAGTGTTAACGAGCCAAAATGGTTCCAAAAAATGTTGCACAATTGTGAACTACGTCATCCATTTCGTATATGTCACAAATTGCAATTTGTGTGATATGTTACCAATTCTAATTTGTACAATACATTATGAATTTGTAAGTGCTTAAGATCCCGGACTGCAAGTTAAAATCCCATTTTCYCACGCCTTAATTTACAATGATCAAATGCAGCTCGAGACAATAGGAAAAACGGAGGGAGAGAGACAGCAGGGCGAAAGAGACAGAAAGAAAGAGAGAAGTAGATGAATACTGGATTGAGGGTAATGGAGAGTAACGAATAAACCTCTTCGCCAATAGCCATAAGAGAAGGTGAGAAATAACAGTTTGAAAGGAAATAAATCCAAACCCCAACTATAATTAAGAAAAAAATCCTTCAGCTTTCTCTTCCATTGGCTTTTGCTGAGTATCAAAATTAGACAATGCAGTGTCAGGGAAAGGAGTATGGCCAGTGTCCAATTTAATGTGGAGTGTCCTGAACATTCCCCCGTCACCTGGGTTGTTTCAACAGTTACCCTGCCTAGTGTTAAAGATGTAATCCACATTAGGGATTAGCTCTCTCGACACTGCCATGGCTAGGGGAGAGACAGGGAAACCAAAGACCAGGCAGACATATGTCTAAACAAAGAGTGATTTCTCACAATGGATTATACAACCCTATAAGAATAATCCTAGAAGAATCCAGTGATTACATATGCATTAATGGATGCCAAGAGAAGCCAGGCATGCCAAAAAAAATGTACCAAGAAAAAGAAAAAATGTATTTACACTACCGGTCCAAAGTTTTAGAACACCTACTCATTCAAGGTTTTTTCTTTATTTTTACTATTTTCTACATTGTAGAAGAACAGTGAAAACATCAAAACTATGAATTAACACATATGCAATCATGTAGTAACCAAAAAAGTGTTCAACAAATCAAAAAGCCACCCTTTGCCTTGACAGCTTTGCACACTCTTGGCATACTCTCAAGCTTCACCTGGAATGTTTTTCCAACAGTCTTGAAGGAGTTCCCACATATGCTGAGCACTTGTTGGCTGCTCTTCCTTCACTCTGCGGTCCAACTCATCCCTAACCATCTCAATTGGGTTGAGGTCGGGTGATTGTGGAGGCCAGGTCATCTGATGCAGCACTCCATCACTCTCCTTCTTGGTCAAATAGCCCTTACATAGCCTGAAGGTGTGTTGAGTTATTGTCCTGTTGAAAAACAAATGATAGTCCCACTAAGCCCAAATCAGATGGGATGGCATATCGCTGCAGAATGCTGTGGTAGCCATGCTGGTTAAGTGTGTCTTGAATTCTAAATAAATCACAGACAGTGTCACCAGCAAAGCACCCTCACACCATAACACCTCCTCCATGCTTTACGGTGGGAAATACAAATGCAGAGATCATCTGTTCACCCACACCGCGTCTCACAAAGACATTTGGACTCAAGACAAAATAACAAATTTCCACCGATCTAATGTCCATTGCTCGTGTTTCTTGGCCCAAGCAAGTCTCTTCCTTTAGTAGTGATTTCTTTGCAGCAATTCAACCATGAAGGCCTGATTCACACAGTCTCCTCTGAACAGCTGATGTTGAAATGTATATCTGTTACTTGAACTCTGTGAAGCATTTCTTTGGGCTGCAATTTCTGAGGCTGGTAACTCTAATGAACTTATCCTCTGCAGCAGAGGTAACTCTGGGTCTTCCATTCCTGTGGCGGTCCTCATGAGAGCCAGTTTCATCATAGTGCTATATGGTTTTTACGACAGCACTTGAAGAAACTTTTAAAGCTCTTGAAACATTCCATATTGACTAACCTTCATGTCTTAAAGTAATGATGGACTGTCATTTCTCTTTGCTTATTTGAGCTGTTCTTGCCATAATATGGACTTGGTCTTTTACCAAATAGGGCTATCTTCTGTATACCCACCTAGCTTGTCACAACACAACTGATTGGCTCAAACACATTATGAAGGAAATAAATTCCACAAATTACCTTTTAAGAAGGAACACCTGTTAATTGAAATGCATTCCAGGTGACTACCTCATAAAGCTGGTTGATAGAATGTCAACAGTGCGCAATGCTGTCATCAAGGCAAAGGGTGGCTATTCGAAGAATCTCAAAAATAAAATATATTTTGATTTGTTTAACACTTTTTTGGTTACTACATTAATCCATATGTGTTATTTCATAATTTTCATGTCTTCACTATTATTCTACAATGTAGAAAATAGCAAAAATAAAGAAAAACCCTTGAATGAATAGGTGTTCTTAATTTTAATTTGCCTTCAATTCGCAAGAGGCTGAATGTATCTCACAAGATTAAAAATCTGAGCGAGCAAAACAGCTCCCCTCTGTCTCTGTATGTGTAGGCCATATATCTGACACTGTCTGGTCCAAGAGTATGACATTGTTGCTGCCTGTGGCATTGAATACGGCGAAAGCCGGCGAGCATTTGGCCTCCCTTGATAAAAAAAAAAAAAGTTAAAAATAATAGCAAATCAGCATTGAGCTAAATTGAGTGAGTTCAACTGTGAATTGTCCCGGCGCACCAAAAAAGAAAGTGTCAATGGAAGTCAGTTTGGATTTGGCGTCAGTCCTATCAAATCACAGAGAGCATACGTCACTGACAGAAACAACTTGAATTGTTGCATCTCGTTGTGTTGTTGTCCTCCGGTGGCTAACTAGCCAGCTAGCTAAAATTGGCCCTTTTCTAAATTAGCCATGGATGGCGATAGGGATTTGGACTTGTGGTTTTACTTAAATCTCAGTTCTGGCCAATGATTATAATGGCGATTCTGATCCAACCATTGATTGTGCCCCTGGCCTGATAGGATTAAAGTTCAATATGTAGCTAGATGTAGAAGGCTAATGTTAACTAGCTAACGTTGCACATGAAAGGATGTTAGACTAGCAAGCAAGCACAAAAAAAAGCGTGTGAAGTATGACAGAGTGATAGACCATTTCGTCAACAAGAAAGAGCAGAGGATGGCATTGGCGTTTCTCTACAAGTGGGGTGAGTCAACATTTTTTCTACTTGCACGAATGCGCACGCACAGAAATCAGAACCATGGACAGCCACGTCATATCTAGCTTACGTTGATTGAACTAAATTGTTTTTGGTATCTTTTAGTTGTCACTGTATTAGAATAAGCATAGGTGATTTGATGATGAAATATTGAAGTAGTGGGCGCAGCTCCTGTTTTCTTTGCGACTTGCGGTGGTTCTATCAATAGTTGTTTGGTGGTCTGAAAATGGCGGAAACATGAACTTGTTGACCATGCTGTAGGTCATGTAACTGTTTGTTACATGCAATATGCTTTGTGGACTTCAGACAAAGGTTGCTCTCTGGTTTTGTGATGAAACAAAGGTGTGGTTGAATTTATTCTGCCACTGTCTCTTCTTATTATCTGGGCCGTTAGGCCTATATATCACGGTCGCAAGGCATATGAACTAACAGGTTTGTATTTGTAATGGATCCCCATTATCTGCTGCCAAGGCAGCAGCTACTCTTCCTGGGGTCCAGCAAAATTAAGGCAGTTATACATTTTTAAAACATTTCAATACACTGACTGAACAGTAGTCCAGGTGTGGCAAAACTAGGGTCTGTAGGACCTGCCTTGTTGATAGTGCTGTTAAGAATGCAGAGCAGCACTTTATTATGGGGAGACTTCTCCCCATCATAGCTACTGTTGTATCAATATGTTTTGACATGACAGTTTACAATCTAGGGTTACTCCAAGCAGTTTAGTCTCCTCAACTTGCTTAATCACCACAATATTCATTACACGATTTAGTTGAGGTTTAGGGTTAGTGAATGATTTGTCCCAAATACAATGCTTTTCGTTTTGGAAATATTTAAGTCCAATTTATTCCTTGCCACCCATTCTGAAACTAACTGCAGCTCTTTGTTAAGTATTGCAGTCATTTCAGTCGCTGTGGTAGCTGACGTGTATAGTTTTGAGTCATCCGCATACATAGACGCACTGGCTTTACTAAAAGCCAGTAGCATGTCGTTAGTAAAGATTGAAAAAAGCAAGGGGACTAGACAGCTGCCCTGGGGAATTCCTGATTCTACCTGGATTAGCGAGGCTTCAATTATCGAACACCCTCTCTGTTCTGCTAGACAGGCAACTTTTTATCAACAATATAGCAGGGAGTGTAAAGCCATAACACATACGCTTTTCCAGCATCAGACTATGATCGTTAATGTCAAAAGCCGCACTGAAGTTTAAAAAAACAGCATCCACAACTTATATTTTTGTATAAAATAAATAAATAACACATTTTCATTTTTATGTTTTACCCCTTTTTCTCCCCAATTTCGTGATAGCCAATTGGTAGTTACAGTCTTGTCCAATCACTGCAACTCCTATACGGACTCGGAGAGCCATGCCGCACAGCTTCTTGACACCCTGCCCGCTTAACCCGGAAGCCAGCCGCAACAATGTGTCGGAGGAAACACCGTCCAACTGGCGACCGTGTCAGTGTGCATGCCCGGCCCTCCACAGGAGTTGCTAGAGCGTGATGGGACAAGGACATCCCGGGCAGCCAAACCCTCCCCAAACCCGGACGATGCTGGGCCAATTGTACGCCGCCTCATGGGTCTCCCGGTTGCGGCCGGCTGCGACACAGCCCGGGATCGAACCCGGATCTGCAGTGATGCCTCTAGCACTGCGATGCAGTGCCTTACACTGCTGCGCCACTCGGGAGGCCCCGCCCCCACAATATTTTTATTATCAATTTCTCTCAGCCAATCATCAGTCATTTGTGTAAGTGCTGTGCTTGTTGAATGATCTTCCCCCTGCTGAAAGTTTGCTGTCAATTTGTTTACTGTAAAATAACATTGCCTCTGGTGAAACACCAGTTAACAAAGGGTTGGTAACAGGCTGATTGGTTGGCTATTTGAGCCAGTAAAGGGGGCTTTACTATCCTCAGGTAGGAGAATAACTTTTGCTTCCCTCCAGGCCTGAGGTCACACACTTTCTAGTAGGCTTAAATTGAAGATATGGCAAATAGTAGTGGCAATATCATCTGCTATTATCCTCAGTCATTTTCCAGGTTATAGAGCAAACAACGCAATAATTTTTTCTGGCTTCCCCAGTGATTTTACCCACTCACCGCTACTGTAAGAATCGAGCTATGCCTAATCACCAAAGCATTCCATCAAACAATTCCAAACAGATGTTCCTCTGCGGCAAACTCGAATAATATTTAATTTTACGCCAAGGGCCCTGCAGACATTTCTTGTTGCTAAACTAAAAAATTGTGTTTGCCGCCTTATTTGTTTTATATCAGATAAGGGAGAAGTAATCTTCGACTAGACGAGCAAATCCAAATAAACTGATTATATTCGCTCTATATCAAAGCCTGTCCAAAGTTCACCCTGTTCTGAACCTTTAGACTCCACTTGTAATAACTCATAACTTTAAGTTGTTTGCCTAGCTATCCTACAACGATTACATTCACTCTCTCTAATTCCTCTCCAGTCACTCACTGCCAACCCTCATTCGCACCGGCCAAAATCAGGCACAAAACACTTAATATCAGATGTGTACTGGTATAATGTCTCCCACCAAGATCACACCATTGATCGTGTGTGTGTGTGTGTGTGTGTGTGTGTGTGTGTGTGTGTGTGTGTGTGTGAACGTCCACATTATCCCTGTGTGCGATTCAACTCCCTGCCAATTGGCAGGGAGGCACATTATGTTATGAGAAAAGACATGGGGTTTTGTATTAGAATCTTTCCCCCCTCTCTCTGTCCTCTTTTGGAAAATAAGTGAAGAGCACAAATGTTGAAAGTCTGGGCCTTTCATGTAAGGTAACTGGCTGCCTTTCAAATGGTGCAAAACATTATCAGAGCTACTGGCCAAAACTTCAAGAGGGATACTTAAAAAAATATATATATATGATTAAAAGATTGTTTAACGGTATTGTTCAGTCCAAAAAACAAATGATAAAACAGGTTGTGTGGATCCTGAATGGTTGATAGCAGGGTTAATCACGACAATCCTTGGGTAATGTTAACAGTTCCATTTGAATTATCAATGTACGTCTACTGTTCCACAGCCCAGCCAGGCAATTCATAAACTTCATCTCCCCTGGAAAAAAGTGTCTTGACATTATTTCCCCTTGCTTCTAGCCTAGCATTTTGTTTGCAACAGACAGGGTTTGTCTAAACCTTGCTGCCTGCCTCTCTGACCTGTGCAACAATGTTGCAGTTTTTTTTTGCGATCTCCACCGTGCCATACAGAATGAACATATCCGGATGAGACGGACAGCTTCTCTGAGCCAGGCAAATTAATTTACCATTTATCAGGATCATTATAATGGATAAGTTATAATGGACATAATTATAATGGATATATGCAAAGAAATAGCAATAGAAACAGGTAAAACAAACAAAAATGCACATAGTTTGTGCCATTTCAGCTGCTTGATCCGTATTAGCTTTAGTTTGCTAGCAAGCAAAGGAGAAGTTGCCATAACAACCTTTTTTGCTTGGAACGGACAACACATCGCTTGGCTAGCGACCATGCCAATAGAGTCGACGACCAGCTCGCAACTTCAGAATCTCAGAACTAATGACTGGTTTTTGCCTGGAGTATGTTGTCTGGTGGAAGGGTGAAATAAAATACAAATTCCTCATTCAAATAAAGTTGAATGAAAACGTGGTTAATAGTTTATTTTATTTTGGCAACCGTTTCATAAAAGCAATAAGGCACCTGAACCCAGGGATTATCATGAAAAACACCCTCCTAAGTCCTGTTTACCTGGCCCTCCGCTTCGTGTCGGACCTAAGAACAGCCCTTAGACGGATGTTATTCTCACGATAATCCCCAGGTTCTCATGCTTTACTGCTTAAGGATAACCTCACCTATTATCCAGCATGTTTTTTGGAGGCCAACCTCTCCAGTGTGTTCCATTTGTTCTCGTAGAGGGAAGAGAGAATGAGGTCGAGGGTCGAGAGTCTTTCATACTCCTATAAACGAAAACTCCACCCCAAAACTATCTTAGTCCATTGTTGATATAGTCTTTTGTATTTTGAAAGTTACATATCTTGACAACTTGACTGCTGACATGCAAAACATTTTGGGACTATATCAACAATGGACTAATGAAACTAATACCAAAATATAGTTTTGGGGTTGAGTTTTCCTTTAAGTACTGTAGTAAAGTATGTGGCTTTTAATTTCATATTTTTTTAAAGTGTGTAAGTATGCAGGTGATTTTTCCATACAAAGTAAGTAAATAGGTACATACAGTGCATTCAGAAAGTATTCAGACCCCTTCCCTTTTTCCAAATTTTCTTATGTTACAGCCTTATCTTAAAATGTATTAAAAAAATCTACATCTCATCAATCTACACAATACACCAAAATTACAAAGTGAAAACAGGTTTTTAGAAATGTTTGCAAAAGCATTAAAAATAAAAAACAAATACCTTACTTACATACAGTACTGTTCAAAAGTTTGGGGTCACTTAGAAATTTCCTTGTTTTTGAAATTAAAGCACATTTTTGGTCCATTAAAATAACATCAAATTGATCAGAAATACAGTGTAGACATTGTTAATGTTGTAAATTACTATTGTAGCTGGAAACGGCAGATTTCTTAAAAGGAATATCTACATAGGCGTACAGAGACCCATTATCAGCAACCATCACTCCTGTGTTCCAATGGCACGTTGTGTTAGCTAATCCAAGTTGATCCCTTTTAAAAGGCTAATTGATCATTAGAAAACCCTTTTGCAATTATGTTAGCACAGCTGAAAACTRTTGTCCTGATTAAAGAAGCAATACAACTGGCCTTCATTAGACGAGTTGAGTATCTGGAGCATCAGCATTTGTGGGTTCGATTACAGGCTCAAAATGGCCAGAAACAAATAACTTTTTTCTGAAACTCTTCAGTCTATTCTTGTTCTGAAAAATGAAGGCTCTTCCATGTGAGAAATTGCCAAGAAACTGAAGATCTCGAACAACGCTGTGTACTACTCCCTTCACAGAACAGTGCAAACAGGCTCTAACCAGACCCCGGTGCACAACTGAGCAAGAGGACAAGTACATTAGTGTATAGCTTGAGAAACAGACACCTCACAAGTCCTCAACTGGCAGCTTCATTAAATAGTAGCTGCAAAACACCAGTCTTTACGTGAACAGTGAAGAGGCGACTCCGGGATGCTGGCCTTCTAGGAAGAGTTGCAAAAGAAAAAGATTCTCTGGTCTGATGAAACCAAGATTGAACTCTTTGGCCTGAATGCCAAGCGTCACGTCTGGAGAAACCTGGCACAATCCCTACGGTGAAGCATGGTGGTGGCAGCATCATGCTGTGGGGATGTTTTTCAGCGGCAGGGACTGAGAGGCGAGTCAGGACTGAGGGAATGATGAACGGAGCAAAGTACAGAAAGATCTTTGATGAAAACCTGCTCCAGAGCGCTCAGGATCTCAGACTGGGGCGAAGGTTCACCTTCCAACAGGACAAAGACCCTACGCACACAGCCAAGACAACGCAGGAGTGGCTTCAGGACAAGTCTCAAAGTCCTTGAGTGGCCCAGCCAGAGCCCGGACTTAAACCCGATCGAACATCTCGTGAGACCTGAAAATAGCTGTGCAGCGACACTCCCCAACCATCCTGACAGAGTTTGAGAGGATCTGTAGAGAAGAATGGGAGAAACTCCCCAAATACAGGTGTGCCAAGCTTGTAGTGTCATACCCAAGAAGACTAGAGGCTTTAATCGCTGCCAAAGGTGCTTCAACAAAGTACTGCGTAAAGGGTCTGAATACTTATATAGATTTGATACATTTGATATAAGAAAACTGTTTTTGCTTTGTCATTATGGGGTCTTGTGTGTAGGTTGATGAGAGGGGAAAAAACAATTGAATCTATTTTAGAGTACGGCTGTAACTTAACAAAATGTGGGAAAAGTCAAGGGGTCTGAATACACTGTACTTAGCTACGTCTGGTTAAGTATTGTTACTGGGTGGCACCTTTGGGCACAGTGCGGGTAGCTGCGCGTAGCTCGTGGGACAAGGGGCACAATTATYCTCCACCCAGACAAGCTATAGCGAGCCCAACAACCGACCAACCGAGGCTTAGACATGTTTAAACCAAAGAGGCGTTTCCATGGCGACCTACAGCCCGCACCCTGAGTGGCAGCCTACAACAATTAGTATTGTTGTGTAGGAGGGAGGGTGGTACCTCTATACCCCTTTTAAAGTTAGGCAGTGTTTATTTAACAGGCTCTTTCATTAGCCACTTAACTCCTCTTTCTCAAACAACTGTGAAATTATTATGTGGGCCCTGGGACAGTCAGGGGCCCTCTGCCCCAGCTACAGCCCAGTTCATCACAGACGCTTCATTAATAGAGTGAGAAATGGGTTTGGCTTGATACGGAGGGATGACATGACASTAAGGCCTGGCCGACTGACACTATCCATAACCCTCACTCTCCCATCCAGAGTAATGCAGCCTGACATCAGGGGTGCTGGGAAGGGAGTCTCTCTAATGGGGTGGGATTTTATTTGACGGAGAGTGAGGGAGGGGAGTGTGGAGAGAGTCTGACATCCCCACAATGCCTGTGTTTGTGGGATACATGTTTAAGGGAGAGAAGGAAGAGAGAATCAGACTGATTCTGCTGGGGTTTGTTCATTCCTTCACAATGAGTAGAGTTTGAGGAGCAGATCTGTTAAATCGGATGAAAGACTGCCGCTCTGAGGAGAGAAGAGGTAAGAAAGACCTTAATGAGATCCACATGGAGAGGATGAGTGAATAGTGAGTGAATAGTGAGTGAATAGTGAGTGAATAGTGAGTGAGTGAATAGTGAGTGAATAGTGAGTGAGTGAATAGTGAGTGAGTGAAGAGTGAGTGAGTGAGTGAAGAGTGAGTGAGTGAGTGAATAGTGAGTGAGTGAATAGTGAGTGAGTGAGTGAAGAGTGAATAGTGAGTGAGTGAGTGAGAGAAGAGTGAGTGAGAGAAGAGTGAGTGAGTGAAGAGTGAGAGAGCGAGAGCGAGAGCGAGAGCGAGAGCGAGAGCGAGAGAGAGAGAGAGAGAGAGAGAGAGAGAGTGTGTGTGAGTGTGAGTGTGAGTGTGAGTGTGAGTGTGAGTGTGAGTGTGAGAGAGAGAGACGCTCGACACAACCCAGCCAGGATGGTTGACAATTTTTTGAAATATTGACCAGATGGGACCAGCATTGTTTTATTCCAAAAGCGGTTTCATTTCTTTAAGGTGGAATAGGCCTTGTAGATGAAGGAACGCCATTTAGCCAGAACGCACACGATAAAGGCAAGGCGCACAGAGCAGTTTGATGAATTAACTAGAACAACACGTTTTCTAAACTTGCTGACATAAAATATACTTGGTCTCAGCTCCTCACCGATTCACACAACGAGGGGGAGAAACACGAGCCTCGTGCTTGGCCGGCCCAAACACCCACGAGTACAGAATCTCTTTTGCTTTGAAGACCTCACTCCCCCCAAAAAGTAATGAAAAATAATGTTGGGCTGAAAAAACGACCGGTCAGTTTTACACGTTATGACATGGCTTTGATAAGATGACCAATCTAATCACAACAGACGCAGAGAAAAAAATATTGCCACTGAGTGTGACGTCTTTTCATCTTTTACTACTTATCAAACAGTTGTATTATTACGTTCCCTCTGCCCCTCCCCCCACCACACTATCATTCCTCCGATATTATGAAAATGCATTTTGATGTGGAACTGGCTGGGAGAGTTTTTTGTTGTTGTTGAAGTTATCATTTTGAAATGGCTGTATGCTTAGAGGGGCCCAACATGTAGCCTAGCGGCTGGGGTTCAAATAGTATTTAGAATAGCTATAATATTTCACCTGTGCTTGATTGAGCTTATCTAGTGAAAGGGAACCAATAGAGTAGTCCAAAAAGTGCAAACCGAGCGCATCTGGCAGTCCGGGGCAGGCTAAATCAAATGCTCAAAACATTTTAAAGAGTTTAAAAACGATATGAACCCAGGACTCTCTGGAGCAAGACTCCAGCAAACAAAGACCCTCAGCTACAAATCTCAAGCAGCTGGAAACTTCAGCCACACTATTCAGTTAAATGACAGAGCAGAGCCCACAGCCCAGATTCCACTATTTAGTTAAATGACAGAGCAGAGCCCACAGCCCAGATTCTGACAGAAAAGGAGGGATCCTCAAAAGCACACAGTTAAACACTTCGATAATGATATGATTTCACTACAGCTTTGCACTGAGGATGCAACATGACACCTTTCATAACTCATCATACTGTAACAGTGTCATCAGATTATGACACATTTTCAGACCAATTGTGAATAGACCGCTATCAATAAATTCCCATTGATGTAGGAATTCCAATTGGCAAGAAAAGTAGAGCTTGACTAGGAACCAACTCTCCCCACTGATCCGTTTGTCCTTATCTATGTCTTTAACTTCCAGTTTGCAACAATTGAGTTTCTGTCTCCCTTGCAAAGACAATAGCACGCACGCGCACACGCACACGCACACGCACACACACACACACAGACACAGACACAGACACAGACACAGAGAGAGAGAAAGTGTCTATGGGGAAACAGTAAGCATGATTAGGCCTTCTTCCACCCATATATTAAGTGTAGTGGGCTGCTCTGGCACCTCTTTGTGGTGATAGGCAGATCCAGAGCTACTGACCTCAAACAGTGGAAATGCAATAAGAGGAATTGAAGTGTTTCATAAAGCCATAGGACGCTGTCCAGAGGAATCCCTGTAAAAACCTGGCAGCCCAGGCATAATCACAGTGTGCTGACGGCCCACGCTCCCCTTACAGGCTCTAAATTGGAAACCACAGGACGGTGACATATGTATACAGTGCCTTCAGAAAGTATTCATACCTCTTGACTTATTCTGCATTCGGTTGTATTACAGTCTGAATTCAAAAAAAAAATTCTCACCCATCTACACACAATAGCCCAAAGTGAAAACATGCCTTGGAATTTTAACAAATGTATTGAAAATGAAATACAGAAATATCTAAAATACACAAGTATTCACACCCCTGAGTCAATACATGTTAGAATCACATTTGGCAGCTATTATAGCTGCAAGTCTTTCTGGGTAAGTCTAAGAGCTTTGCACATCTGGAATGTACAATATTTGCACAATATTTTTTTTTATTCTTCAAGCTCTGTCAAGTTGATCATTGCTAGACAGACATTTTCTAGTCTTGCTGTAGATTTTCAAGCGAATTTTATTCAAAACTGTAACTAGGCCACTCAGGAACATTCAATGTCGTCTTGGTAAACAACTCCAGTGTATATTTGGTCTTAGGTTATTGTCCTGCTGAAAGGTCAATGTGTCTCCAGTGTCTGTTGGGAAGCAGACTGAACCAGATTTTCCTCTAAGACTTTGCCTGTGCTTAGCTCTATTATGTTTATTTATAGTCCTTGCCAATCACAAGCATACCCATAACATGATGCAGCCACCACCATGCTTGAAAATATGAAGAGTGGTACTCAGTGATGYGTTTTGTTGGATTTGCCCCAARCWTAAYGCTKTGTATTCAGGACAAAGTTAATTTCTTCACCACATTTTTTGCAGTTTTACTTTAGTGCCTTATTGCAAATAGGATGCATGTTTTAGTGCCCTTCTTTGCGAGGCATTGGAAAACCGAGACAGAGATGAGGTAGTCTTTCAAAAATCATGATAAACACTATTATTGCACACAGAATGAGTCCGTGCAACTTATTATGTGACTTGTTAAGCACATTTTTACTCCTGATCTTATTTAGACTTGCATTAACAAAGGGGTTGAATACTTATTGACTGAAGACATTTCAGCTTTTCATTTTTTATTAATTTGTAAACATTTCAAAAAACATAATTCCACTTTGACATTACTGGGTATTGTGTGTAGGCCAGTGACACAAAATCTTACATTTAATCAATTTTAAATTCAGACTAACACAACAAAATGTGGAAAAAGTCAAGGGGTGTGAATACTTTCTGAAGGCACAATAACTGCAGTCCCAGTTAAATAATAAATAATATGGCTGGGTCTGGACCTGGCTGTCATGCTAACAGAGACCACTGACTGGTGCTACCCCGCCTCAGCTGGACGGACGAACATACAGACACTAAAAACAACAACAAATAAAAGGTGGTATGGGCAACCTGTGTCAGCTTTGAGGGCCACTACTCCCTTAAATGATGAAGTGAATTGATGTAACACCATATCAGGGAAGATAGATAACACTTAAGACGGTAACATTGGGCACACTACCACCCATACACCACTCATTTCTGCACTGGGTGACATTTATAATCCAATATTTAAATGTATGTTTTTAGGGAGTTAAGGGAAACAGGTGCATCTGGTCCCGGTCGTAAAAGGTTCTACCACAGACAGAACCAGTCTACCCAATAAGTGGCTCTGGATTTATACCGACCGTAGCTAGCAACAATGTTTGTGATGGAAAACGGGACTAGACCACACAATGAGAGGCTATGAAAAGCCCTGGGAGAGAGGTGTGTGTTTTTGCACTGCATTTAGCTCCAACACAGCCTGGGTTAAAAAAGTATTTTAAATATTTCAAATATTCTGTGCATTTACTAGAGCCTGACTGGAGTGACAAATGGGTGGGATTTGCACTTTTGGGGCTACTCCATTTATTCCATTGCACCAGACAAGCTCAATAAGGCACAGCTAAAGTATTTGAAAAATATCCAATACTATTTGAACCCAGGCCCTAGACTGCTGCTGCAGAGGACCAGTGGGAACCATCCCACAGCCCTGAGAGGCCAGAGCTACTTGCTGCTTCTTTCTGGATGTTTTTCCACCTCCAGGCCCATCCAGACCAGAGCATCATGATTTCCCAGCAGAAGTAGCCACACTCCCTCCCTCTAGGAGCAAACGGGCAGCCAGCCGCTCAGGCCTCCCCTCTTCTCCTCCCAAAACATCTCCTGCTTCTCAGACTTGGCCAGAGAACAGTAAACTAAACTCTGGGAGGGAGGGAAGCTGGGGGAGACCCTGGTTGTTCCTGTCCCCACTCCCCCCCAATAACTCTCTGTGCCTGGACACATTCATCACTATACTCACTGAGGAAAGAAAACGTTATTCATTTATTTAAACTATGAAATACTGATGAAATACTGAAGCGGTGTGATACAGAAGACCTGATGCAAGTGCCTGATTTCTTCCAGCTCCATGGGTGGCTGGTTCATATAGAGAAAACAGAACTATGTGATATATACAGTGTGTTGCTGCTGCTGTATAATATACAGCAGGAAAGATACCATCCTTACATATGAGGTATGACTGCAAGCAAGAATACAGCAGCTATCCACTCAATTACAAGCTCACCACAGTTCTATGTCTGCCCATACAGTACAGTAAGAGCACATTTCCTAAGACATGGACAGTCATGCACTTACACACTTAAAAGAGCACGACATACTGTACAAGGCTTGGCATGTCTAGAGCACTCTGAGGTACTGGAGTCTGACACACTGACAGATGTAATCTCTGACTGGGCTCTTTGAGAACAGAGTGACTCTGGTTTCAAATAGTATCCGTTTTCTTTCAAATACTCAAATACCTGTAATTGATTAAGCTTGCCAAGCACAATGAAACCAATGGAACAGCCCCAAAAGTGTAAATCCCACCCGTCTTGGGATTCCAGGCAGGCTCAATCAAATGCTGAACGTGTTTGAAAGAAACCAAATCCTATTTGAACCCAGGTCTGGTGAGTTCCCCCTCTCTCTGGCTCATAAATCATGTGAGAGAAGGTTAGACAGCTGTCAGAGCTGTCTCCCTCTCTGGTCCTGTTATTCCTAGACTGTTAACAATCTCTCAATCCAGCAGTATCACTCCTCTCTCCCCTAACCGTTTACTTAACCCACTTACACTCTGCCAAAAACWATTTCTTGCTTGAAATGTGACAAATCAAGTCGGCTAATGAAGTGCCTTTTACAGTCTGAGACGTTAGAGATTGACTTTAAAGTGGCACCTTAATGGCATTACAATATAAACCACATTGTCAGAGGCAGGGGTGCGGAATGGGCCTCTTATTAGATGTACTGTAAAGGGACAATTACCCAGCCATTTATTCTTCCGCATGCAGGCACTTTGCTTTGAGGCTCACTGCTATTCTTCACCACCGGGCTAAAACAAAACCAGACACATATTCATGACCTGTCCTGCGGTCTCAAAGAGAACTCTACTTGTTCCCTCCCTCCCTCCCTCCCTCCCTGCCCTCACTCCACGTAAGGAGGTAGAGGGTGGAATGCAAAGTAAAGTACAGTACATTGAGAGGCTACATCTCTGGGCGTGTCTGTCCCGGCCATTATGCCACAGGTTTACCATATCAATCCCTGTGAAATGGAAAACGAATGTTGTTGTGTCTGTCTGTCTGTCTGCACTTGAAGCTCCACATTATCCATATTAGCCTTTAGGGTTTGAGAGGACACAGAAGCCTGTTTACTGAGATGAGGTTTTGCAGGGGGGGGGGGGGGGGGGGGGGGGGGGGGGGGGGGGGGGGGCAGGCGGGACAAAATAAGGAGACTGGTTGTTTTAGAGGGGACGATGCAGAGTGCAGAGTGACGTGATCACATGGCTTTTTCAGGAATGCTCTCTGACCGGACCACGCTGTGGGGTTGAGTCACTGACCACAAGCCTTCACTGACGGGACAGACTGTCAGGGAGAGAGGTTTTCTAGGGGACACCTGGAATAGTTCCTTCTAAATCTACTCCTCTCCACTGAAAGGTTGAGCCGAGAATGGCTCAGGGGAACCAATGCTCCTCGCTCTCATATTTACCTGCCTCATCTTAATTAAATTGAAGGAGGGTAAACATAGCAGTACCATCTATGGCCAGTCAGCCCTTTTCTGCTCAATGCGTTGCCTTCAGCTCAAGGACACTGTTAGTTTCAATAATGAATGGGAGATCTTTGTCAGCCCTGGGAGAGGTTGGGATTCGGCAAGGAGGGCTGGGCCCATCGTCTGATCAAGGATTTCTATTTAAAACAAGAGTAAACAGGATCCTTAAACCTGGGATTTTTGTCTGGAAATGACCTAACACCATGATGGTTATCACAGGCAGCTCATTCATTCATTCATTCAATATTGTGTTGATCTTTCCCCTACAGAAGGAACTCAAATAAGATGAAAGTGGTGAAGGCATGGGAACAGCTCTGGGATCAGAGTGTGGAAGTGGAGGATTATAGTTCCAGTTCTATATAGTGATTCATTACATTGAAAGGAAGTGAGGGAGCACCATGTCATTCAGTAAATTGGTGGAGGATGTCCAATTTACCATTACAGGACATTACATATTACAGTCTGAGCCAGGACATGATATAGGCCTATGAACTATGAAACAGTACATGACACAGTGTGGTGTACAGGGAGTTATTCTGGAGACCTGTGGGTTGAACGATGACTGACCATGGGTAAACACACAACTGTTTAGGTAAATGCCAACATGCGTCCATGGAAACAGTGACAAAACGTGCGAAAAATGTAACCCATCCTGTTCTGTCCTCATAAACTCTGTGATAAATCATTGCCAGCTTATTCTGGTCACAAAACCGTTGTGAACATTGACTTGCACTGTGCCCAGGCAGTGCACATGCTATTCAGGTCAGGCTGGGTTCCAAAGAGACGGAAGGCGATATAGAGGACGGGGGCTGGGTAGTGTTCTACCTCTTTAGCACGCTAACCTGAGTCAGGCTCATATGGTTTCTATCAATGATTTATATATACACTAAATGACTAATACCCCCTATCAGTAAATGAGTGTGTATATAAATCATTGATATACGCTTTGTTAAAGCCACAGCGCCTACATCTTGGCACTCCCCCATCATTGTACAAAATATTTTGCAAGCTATAGAAATGCATTTATTAATGTCTACATTCGTTTTTGCCACATTTACAGAGACCTTACTGCATACTTAAATTATATTCTGAGCGAAACATAAAAATAAAATATAAAAACATTTTCTTTAAATTTGAATTTTGAGATTACTAATGTTACTGTCCCCACTACAACAAAACTACTTCAATACTGTATATGTAATTTGGTAATTGAAACACTGTAGAATTCCATTCATTCCTATGGAGGACTGCTCCTACTGGGGAGTGCCAATATGACCGACCGGTGGCTTCAAAACTCAATGGCCAATACATAGCATACATAGAGGGTGTAGAGGATGGCGGAAAGAGGAGGGTGGAGAGAGAGAGGGTGAGAGGAAGGGAAAGGGACAGTTGTAACACTAGTGCATACTATACACATGGATGGCTAGGACACGTAAACAAATAAACAACCAAAAATAGCTGACGGCATCTCCACATCATTCTCATAATCCTCGTTCATTGGTTAAGATCACTCTCCAATCAGAAATCATGCTAGCCAAGCTAGAACACCTTCTGCCTCCTTTTCTAACCACTGGGCTCCACCAATAACAACTACCTCCATTATTATCATGATTATCATTCATTATCATTCAGTGTTCTTGCCAATTAGGCAAGAGCACGAACTGCCTCTCAAACTGCTAGACTCCAACAATAAGAGCACGCCTAAGGCCCAGCTCCACCAATAATAGCTAGCTATGTCCCAGCTCCTGTTCCTGTTCCATACGCAGTATGCTGGCAGCCCAGCCAGGCACTTCCACTAACCACTAAACATAGTGGCTCCCCCATGAGTCATAGCTTGGTTTTATGGAGCCACAGTTGCCACATTCTCTCTAAATGTCTTCCCTGTGGGCCTTGGAGCTAGGCACGGTGGTGTGCCCATGCCTTCTGCTTCCCCCTCCCTCAGTTAGATAGCCCCGGGTCGGTCCTGCTTTAATAACTATGCAACACTGAGCTTCGTGCTCCCAGACCAGGCAAATACGATACCCCCGGCTTAGCGATTCAGAGCTAATTGTCAATGGTGTAAAATACTTAAGTAAAAATACTTTAAAGTACTAAAGTAGTTTTACTCCAGTACATTCCTAAAGAAAATAATGTACTTTTTACATTTTCCCTGACACGCAAAAGTGCTCGTTACATTTTGAATGCTTAGCAGGACAGGAAAATGGTCCAATTCACACACTTTTCAAAAGAACATCCCTGGTCATCCCTACAGCCTCTGATCTGGCGGAATAACTAAACACAAATTCTTTGTTTGTAAATTAGTGTGCCACTGGCTATCCATAAATAAAAAATGTAAAAAATATTGTGCTGTCTGGTTTGCGTAATATTAGGAATTTTAAATGATTTATACTTTTACTTTTGAAACTTAAGTAGATTTGATCAATTACATTTACTTTTGATACTTAAATATATTTAAAACAAAATAATTGTACACTTTTACTCAAGTAGTATTTTATTGGGTGACTTTCACTTGAGTAATTTTCTATCAAAGTATCTTTGCTGCTACTCAAGTATAACAATTGGGTACTTTCCCACTACTGCTAATTGTTGTGCCCCCCAACCCCTCCCCCACCTCCCCCCTTCAAAACTACATCTAGCGTCTATTGCAATCTAATCAGGCTCACATGCCTGTTTCACAATGAGCATACGGATAAAGAAGATCTAGAGAGCGAGAGAGAGCGAGCGCATGGCAGAGCTTCAGCTCCAGAGCATACGTTCAATTTCCCTGAGAGCCAGTCTCACGAACTTGGCTAAAACGCAGGATTGGCGGCTTCAGTTCTTCTGCCCTCTGCAGAGACTTTCAGCCCCTGTTACAAACCCTCACCTGTGGCCTCCTGAACTGGAGGGAAGGAGCAGCCAGACGGCACTTCACTACGTAGTGCACTCATTCCAAGGGGCTAGAATAGGACAGGCCTCTCCGTGAGAAGCACAAGGCATTAAGCAAAGCTTTAACCTAACATAGGAGTAAAAGAAACACTTGAGCAGCGTTTGTTGCCTTCCAAAAGCGGAAGTCTTTTGGAAGGCAGGCTCTTTCCTTTTCCTCTGAAAACCGGATGCATCCGGTCGATTTCGACCCAGCAGAGGGTGGCAATGCTTAAATCGTGTCACGGAGGTACAACTGGGGAGCAGAGTGCAAAGATGCATGTTAACGAACTTGGAAATGTCTCCACTCCAATCCTACGATCCATTTGGGTGTTGTTTGTGTTGAAACATGATATTTGCAGAGCGCACAAGGAAGGAAAAAGGAGCGAAAATGGGGTTCTGTCCGAGTTTTGAAGACAATGTTGGTGTTTCCTTTATGTTGACAGTTACCTGCATAATGTCTTCCATCCACCACTGGTCCAGTATGAGTGTGTACTTTGTGTAACCAGAGCACTGCTTTGTGTCAGCAGCAAGACGCTACACACCGTGGCAGCCCAGCTCCAGCCGGGTACAACCTAAGGATCGCATTAAAATCACGAAAGAAAGAACAAAACACAAACACAATAACAACCTGGCCGTGAAGCAAAGCGCTGGCTCTATTGGTCAATTATACTAGTGAGTGGAAAAGCCAGGCTCAGTGTTTCTAATACGGTATGGCGGGGGGTCATAGAAGCAGCCATTTCCTAATAAAGCCTTCATAGTATTAACAAGAACCATACCGTAGTCTCTACTCAAACATCACTGGGACGCAATCCAGGTCTCCCAGATAAAGTGGTCTGAAACGGCCAGAGTTGTGGAAAACCCGTATCGACTGTAAAAAGGAGGAAATGAAGCGTGACAGTGTTGCGTCGGTCGCTTTATGCATTCCCCCAAACTACTGGAACACATGTGATGGCTGCGGAACCGAGTGATCAGACACAGGAATGCACAGTTTCATGCGAGGTACAGCAATTCCCCATAGATGGTGGGGGAGCTGTCTTTGTGGTGGGTTCCGCTACATCTACTATGAAATGTTTACCACTTGCGCTGCAACAACGTTTCACAACCATTGTCAGCTGTGGGGAGCTGATCCATGCGGTGCACATAGGTTGATTTTGAGTCGGCCCAGTAAATCATTTTCAACATGGATATATCCCCCCAGTCACATATAGAATGTATAAGATGCTAGACTGATAAAAACTCATGAGCTCACCTTGAAAGAATTCAGTGACACAGACACAGTATGTTGACTGTCTTGCACAATGACGAGAGAGAGATTTCCGGATGGATTCACCGCAAGTCAACCTGAGGATTTGACTTTTTACCGACACACAGTCACATGCCATACGCTATTCCAGGGGGTGGGGTGGGGTCCCACAAATGTAACGTTTGGTAAAGACTGGGACTCTATATATTGCTGTTTGAGCCTATATGCTGTGCACTTGCCAGGTTTTTAAAGGGGCAGTTCAGTCAAAAACATGATTTCCTGTTTCCACACTATGAGGTCGAAATAACACTGATATGGCAAAAATTATGATGATGTTATTTTAGTGTTAGAGCTTTTGGAGTGAAAAAAACACCTTGAATTTCTGCCTGATCAGGTGGGATGGAGTTTTTGGCCCACAGTATGACATCATTATCTGATTATTCTGACCAATGACCAATCATGTTTTATTTGCATATGTATCCTACTACTTTGAAGCGGGTTAGGCTCTAGAGTCTAGACAATCTTATCCGCCAAAATTTAAATATACACTTTATATACAAAAGTATGTTGACTCCCCCCCCCCTTCAAATTAGTGGATTCGGCTATTTCAGCCACACATTGCTGACAGGTGTATAAAATCGAGCACACGTCCATGCAATCTCCATAGACAAACACTGGCATTAGAATGGTCTTACTGAAGAGCTCAGTTACTTTCAACGTGGCACTGTCATAGGATGCCACATTTCCAACAAGTCAGTTTGTAAAATTTCTGCCCTGCTAGAGCTGCCCCAGTCAACTGTAAGTGCTGTTATTGTGAAGTGGAAACGTCTAGGAGCAACAACGGCTCAGCAGTGAAGTGGTAGGCCACACAAGCTCACAGAACGGGACCGCCGAGTGCTAAAGCAGATAAAAAATTGCCTGTCCTCATTTGCAACACTCACTACCGAGTTCCAAACGGCCTCTGGAAGCAACGTCAGCACAATAACTGTTCGTTGGGAGCTTCATGAAATGGGTTTCCATGACCGAGCAAAAGCCTAAGATCACCATGAGCAATGCCATGCGTCGCCTGGAGTGGTGTAAATCTCGCCGCCATTGTACTATGGACCAGTGGAAACGCCTTCTCTGGAGTGATGAATCACGCTTCACCATCTGACAATCCGACAAACAAATCTGGGTTTGGCGGATGCCAGGAGAACGCTACATGCCCCAATGCATAGTGCCAACTGTAAAGTTTGGTGGAGGAGGAATAATGGTCTGGGGCTGTTTTTCATGGTTCGGGCTAGGCCCCTTAGTTCCAGTGAAAGAAAATCTTAATGCTACAGCATACAATTACATTCTAGACGATTCTGTGCTTCCAACATTGTGGCAACAATTTGGGAAAGGCCCTTTCCTATTTCAGCATGACAATGCCCCCGTGCGCAAATCGAGGTCTATACAGAAATGGTTTGCTGAGATCGGTGTGGAAAAACTTGACTGGCCTGCACAGAGCCCTGACCTCAACCCAATCTAACACTTTTGGGATGAATTGGAACGCCGACGGAGAGCCTGGGCTAATCGCCCAACATCAGTGCCCGACCTCACTATTGCTTGTGGCTGAATGGAAGCAAGWCCCTGTAGCAATGTTCCAACATCTACTGGAAAGCCTTCCCAGAAGAGTGGATGCTGTTATAGCAGCAAAGGGGGGGACCAACTCCATATTAATGCCCATGATCTATGAGCAGGTGTCCACATATTTTGGTCATGTAGTGTATGTAAATATATCTAAATTTGTATCTACACACCCACGTGATCAGACTGAGAATTTCAATGGCAAAAGGAGGCTCATAATAACTTTGGGGGTGCTTATATTAGTCCAGTTACACACAAATGTGTAATGGAAATGTGTTTCTTGCATATCCCAACTGCTCCTGAGATACCCGCGGGGAGTGGGGTCACGGCCAGGGTCCAGAGACAAATGTTTCACCTTACTGGTTCGAATACTTGAGCCGACAACTTTTTGGTTACTGGMGCAATGCTCTACCAGCCGCCCAGGGAAAGAAGTTATTTTCATGAAATAAACACACACAGTGATTTATTAGACATACGGTGATGACAAAAAACAAAACAAAATAATTTAAAGGCCGCATGGGGGATTTAAGAGGTTGATCCACGTCATAAAAAGAACATGTCTGAGATGAGAATTATCAGGCTCTCGACCCACACAGACACTCATATCCCTTTCTACCTGACAGTTACTACAGTACAGTAAAGTCAATCAAATGACACCATCCTCAACACTTCTTCCAGGATAGTATTTCACCTCTAAACCTGGCAGAGCGGACAGGCAGAAGTGAGGGAATGAAAATCAGATCTGATGTTAGAGCAACTCACACCACAGTAAAAAGGTCACTGGACTATAATTCTAAGAACCCCATGGAAATGTTACTTATCTGAACCCCTCATAGATCATTAAAATCCTAACAATACATGAAACAAACTGGGAGAAAAAGCTCTCAATTTCAGTTCAGTTGCATAAAGAACAGAATACGATCATTTTGAAACACGTAACATTATTTTCTGGGTCTCCATACATACTGTACAGAACAAATAATGGTCCTGCTCTATCATAACATGCACCYTTGACCTCCTTGGGTTTTCAGTCCAAGCTTATTTTAAATTTGCAGTGTGTAGTTCCCCCCCCCCCCTCCATCTCTCTCATTGTTGGACCAAGGCGGATAGAGGATGGCAGGAGTTTGGATAGCAGCTAGCTAACAGGTTGCGGCAGCGGCAGTGCGTCAAAGTCCAAACCTCCCAAAGTGCAGTCATTTGAACCCAGCCACCTGTTGCAGTTAATTGCCCTGCTTAATACACTGGAGATCCCATTCCACATTCTCACAATGGAATGCAAATTGTTATATTTGGTGCTCAATGATTAAGGGAGGGAGGGGGCTGTTATGGTGTGTATATGTGTGTGTGTGGTGTGGTGTGTGTGTGTGTGTGTGTGTGTGTGTGTGTGTGTGTGTGTGTCCTTCTCCCTCACAGTATCCTGAGCCATTACATACAGAGGGTCAGTATGTACACTGGGGCCTCACTCTAGTCCAGTCTGTTTGCATGCATCCTAGTTTCTCCATATTTATTGTGAGTTTGTAGGTCTTTCAAAACGACAGGATCAGTGGAACACAGTAACAAGGCTCCAGTCCAAATGGACATGACTTGATCGATCCAAAACATGTATAAAAACCCAACAGACCACTGCAAACACTATGTCTGTTCCCCACACAGAAACCTTTCAGTGACCTAACACCATCAGACCATCTGACCTTCTGAGTTGGCCCGACACATGCTAGTGCTTTGTAGCTCAGTTGGTAGAGCATGGCACTTAACACCAGGGTAGTGGCACGTAACACCAGGGTAGTGGGTTCGATTCCCGTGACCACACATATGTAAAATGTATACACGCATAACTAAGTCGCTTTGGATAAAAATGTCTGCTAAATGGCATATATTAAATATATTATATGTGTACATGTGTCAGACAGTGGTCCACGKTCTTACCTGGGCAATGTTCTTGTTGATCAGGTAGACTCCGTACTCAAACTGAAAACGCTCTCCTCGAGGGTAAAGTGGGAATCTGTGTGAGAAGAAAAGGAAGAGCAGTGATAATGAGTGTACAGTACTGGAGTAGGTGGTACACATGGATTAGTCTGTGGGTAACAGCAGAGAGAAACCTAATCCTGATAGATTGAGGAGTTGAGAGCGCAGAGGCCCTCCCTACTCTCTAACATCAAAACAATTCCTGGGCTCTTCAGAGAGACATGGGACTCTACTACAGTAATAACAATACCACAGTTAGGGTTGCAAAAGGAGGGTATATTACTAGATACTTTGAAAGTTTACCAGTAAACTACTAGAATTGTTGTAACTTTCAAGGATTTAATTTAATTGATCACAAGACATCTACAGGCCCTTTTGGGTACTTCCGATTATCACAGGTGTCTTTTTGTATCTCTGGCCGTCTGTGTGTCCTTATCATATAGAAAATATTCAATGGTTGACCCTGTAAAACACATTTCTGCACCTATGTAACAATAAAACATTTTTATTWAATTTTTTACTATGTCAATATGTCTTTGTTGTAAATGTTTTGGCACCAAACTGGTGGTGGTTTTGAAAAAAGTCAATCGTTGGAAGAGAAAATAATGCCATTGTTGATAATGCCATTGTTGATAAGATTATTTTTTCATTAATTATGCAATTTTCTCTTGAACCATATGATCTATCCAATAGAAAGTCATGGACAATATGGGCACATATATAAAAAAAATTATACTATATATGAATACATTTTCTTTATTTTTTAAAGTTATTCAAGTATAATTTACCAAAGTTACCATAGATTGCCATAGATTACCTGTATTCCGGTAACTTTGGTAAATTACCGGTAGCTTTGCAACCCTAACTACAGTAAATAAAGTAATAACAAGACTTGTATATGAGGGTAATAACAAAATAGGAGTGCAATTTAACACATACCTCAATTGTATAACATATCTACATTGCCGATTGAAAATAGCAAGAATAAACCATGTGCTGCTTGAAATTGGTTTTTCATTCCTTGTTGGTTTAACGTTGAGAGATTCACCAACAAGACTGAGTGCTGTGAAATAAATTGCTTCCCTGTTGTCACAGTCCAGGAATTACTGTAGTGTAGTCTGTAGCTGTTGGGGTTTGGTGGATAAAACATCTTAGCAGAAGCTGAGAGGGGAAACACTGAACTGAAATATCAGCCAAGCTCCAAACTGTACAGGCTGCATACTGTAGGCCTATCAAACAGCCTGTACACCTCCTTTTACATTTCAGGGATCAAAGACAGACAGACAGATGGAGGCTCGGTGGAAAAACCCCATTCAGCATTCAGGTGCCAGTCAGATGTCTAGCTAGTAGGGCAGGGCAGGCAGACACACAGTGCTGAAAACCCCTGGATGAAAGTGTTAATGTGGAGATGGAGAGACTGCCCCAGGCCGAGCCTGCTGTCACCCCCTAGTGACAACGACGCTCTCCTCTCATCCCATTATGGCTCAAGTCAGCCTTATCCTATGATAGTCCCTGTCAGTATGTGCTCATGTCTGCTCCCCAACTGAGAGGATGTACTGAAGAGATGAGCCCAGGGCACGGTCTTACTCTGCTCACACACACACACACACACACACACACGCACACACGCACACACGCACGCACACACACGCACACACACGCACACACACGCACACACAGGCACAGGCACAGAGCCCTGCTTGAGTTAAGCATGTACGACTACTCCTCCACTGTCAGGCTCAGCGGTCAGTCAGGTCAGGAGGTGCGAGTGAACATCTGGCCCTCCTCCCCCTCCCCTCCCCTCCTCCCTACCCCCTTCCTGTCAGTGGACATGGCTGAGCCCCTGAAGCCAGGACAGGTTCTACTGGTAATCCTGTGTTAGAAGAGACATGCCCTCTTCCCGCTAACTGACCCCCAGGTGCCAGGGGCCCAGAGCCGAGGAGCGAGGGGCCCAGGGCAAGAGTCGGGAAGGCCCTCTTGTCACACCACTGGTACTGTACATCACTGTTACAGGGCAAGGTGCATGAGGCAATGACTGTAGCCCCAACTGATACAGCCTAGCTACTGCAGCTCTGTTATCTATAGTGCCTGATGTCCACCAGATGCATATGTGTTTGTTTTGCCGGATGTCTAGCCCGCATTTTCCATACTTGATGCACATGTGCTTCGCTGTTCAACTAGCTAAAAGCTAGCAAGCTGTAGTCTGCGTGTGTTCTTCTGTTTGTACCACGGCACGGTAAAGCAATGCACGAGTTGAAAATATTAAACGCATGCTGTACCCAGAACACACAGCAGCCTAGTGCGGCATCTCCAACGTAGCGTTGCGGACAGCACCATTAACAACGTTCCCGCCGGAACGCAAAGAGTTTGATGCATCTGGTGGACATGAGGTATAACGCTTTAACGCTTTAGTACAGACTGTAGTGCAGTTCTCCTCCTCGGCCCAATCCATACACACAATTCATTCAGTTTCTTGTGAGGTGCATTACATAGAAACTCTTTACCAAATAAAGTAGACAAATAACACTGTTGGTTTCACAGACTGAGGGAAACACTRTAGGCCACACAGCCTGAGACACTTGTTTCACTCCTACATACCCTGCCTAGTCAAACCCCAGAGGAAGCAGCATGCCAGAGGTCATATCTCATGACCAGGAAATAACTAACAGAGGGAGAAATAACACATCAAACACACACAGTCTCATAGCAGACATTCCAACAATCACTTTCTCCCGACAACATATGATTAGTTTGCTGGTGAAGGGGAAATCAGAGAGAGAGGCTGACACGCGCACATAAGCACACATATAGAAAAGCAAAGGAACATGTGAAGATACATAGACGTGCACACGCCCTCACCCGCATGGTTTGCCGTCACGGTGAGGTGATTAATGAGTGCTGTCCAGTGGGTCTGAAATCACACTGAAGGGACTCCGGTTCACCAAACACCAGGAATTCCTCCCGGGAACGTCCAGTAAAGTTAAATATATTATTACACACCAGCAGGAGGGAGGGGAAAAGGAAGTCAGGGGTCCCAAAGTGATGGGGGGGAGGAGAAAGGGGACAGGAGAGGGATAGAGAGCTGACAGGAGAGGGATAGAGAGAGAGGGAGGATGGGAGTGAGAGAAGAGAGAATAGAGTGAGGGTGCAACATGTGAGAGTGAGAGACACGAAGAGAGAGCAGTTATAGAAGAGACAGAAAAGAAGAGAGAGACAGGTGAGAGGGACTGACAGAGAGAGGGAAGGAGAGAGAAAAGAGGGGGAGTTGGAGTGGAAAGCAGTCATTTTTACCAATGGGCTGGCCGGCCGGTCTTCTCTTGGCGTCTGTGCTGAAATGATCTGTTGCACAAGCGGGTTGAACTAGATTACAATCGTCCTTGGAACAGCTCTCAGGCCCACAGGAGCCCTCCATCCATCCACAGACCAGAGCCAGAACACAGACATACATACATACATACATACATACATACATACATACATACATACATACATACATACATACATACATACATACATACATACATACATACATACATACATACATACATACATACATACATACATACATACACACATACACACATACACACATACACTCGTTGCTCTCCTTTCTGGTTTCAATTATAATACCTTTCTCGTCAGACAAACACACAAAGACATACATGCACACACACACACCACAGCCTTCCGCCCCTCACCTTCATTAAAATAGATGTACTTCTATTACTACCATGTCCCGACCCTCTCCCACACCCCATCTCTGGCAGCTCTTTACACTCAATTGGCAAACTAAATACGACACTGACAGGCACCATGATCAACACTGTCATCCACACGGACATCTACTTAATGTGATCAAAAACTCTCATTCCCTCCCTAGCTCATACGCCAATCTGTGTGGAGGACCTGTAGTGTCTAAGCTGAGCTGTCTGCGAGTCGTGCGGACGGCCGGGTAGAGATATGTAATTAATAAGGAGCGGTGTGGGGAACACTCGGTACGTCTTAAAAGCAGCTTCTAACAGAAAGCCCCTTCACTTTAAAGAGTTAGAGTATTTACACAGCCCTCGGTTTCATCAGCCCACCAGGCCTTTACCTCACAGACAACCCTAAAATACGATAGCAGGACGGGACCCTCGTAAAAAGGAGAAAATAAATAAATACTCTGAAGTGCAGAGGAAGCCAATAACATATATGGAATCATGTAGTTACCAAAAAAGTGTTCAACAAATCAAAATATATCTTATATTTGAGATTCTTAAAAGTAGCCACCCTTTACCTTGATGACAGCTTTGCACACGCTTGGCAGTCTCTCAACCAGCTTCACCTGGAATGCTTTTCCAACAGTCTTGAAGGAGTTCCCACATATGCTGAGCACTTGTTGGCTGCCCTTCCTTCACTCTGCGGTCCAACTCATCCCTAACCATCTCAATTGGGTTGAGGTTGGGTGATTGTGGAGGCCAGGTCATCTAATGCAGCACTCCATCACTCTCCCTCTTGGTCAAATAGCCCTTACACAGCCTGGAGGTGTGTTGGGTCACCGTCCTGTTGAAAAACAAATGAGAGTCCCACTAAGCGCAAACCAGATGGGATGGCGTTTCGCTGCAGAATGCTGTGGTAGCCATGCTGGTTGAGTGTGACTTGAATTCTAAATAAAATCTGACAGTGTCACCAGCAAAGCACCACCTCCTCCATGCTTCACGGTGGGAACCACACATGCAGAGATCATCCGTTCACCTACTCTGCGTCTCACAAAGACACAGGCGATGGAACTAAAAATCTCAAAGGACAGATTTCCACTGGTCTAATGTCCATTGCTCTTGTTTCTTGGCACAAGCAAGTCTCTTCTTCTTATTGGTGTTCTTTAGCAGTGGTTTCTTTGCAGCAATTCAACCATGAAGGCCTGATTGACGCAGTCTCCTCTGAACAGTTGATGTTGAGATGTGTCTGTTACTTAAACTCTGAAGCATTTATTTGGGCTGCAATTGGGCTTGTAACTCTAATGAACTCATCCTCTGCAGCAGAGGTAACTCTTTTCCTTTCCTGTCACGGTCCTCATGAGAGCCAGTTTCATCATAGCGTTTGATGGTTTTTGCAACTGCACTTGAAGAAACCTGCCAAATTCTTAATTTTCCGGATTGACTGACCGTTTCTTAAAGGATCTGTCCATTTCCCCCCCCCCTAATTTTCACCTAAAATGACATACCCAAATCGAACTGCCTGTAGCTCAGGACATGAAGCAAGGATATGCATATTCTTGGTACCATTTGAAAGTAAACACTTTGAAGTACTCGAGGCGGCGAACAAGCGATTCGGTGGAATTCTCTCTGAGCCTCTTTACTGTGTCGTCCACCATGCTCAATGCTAGGTACAAGGACCGCTACATCGATGCAGACAAGAAACAGCGTTTATGTGAAATGCTACATACACAGCTGGACAAGAGAGAAACAGACTGTTACTGTGCACCAAGGAAGAGAGGCCACAGACAGAAAGAGCTGAAACTTCACTGCTTGACATGTATGATGAAATCCTGGTTGAGACTGAACAAATGAACAACGAAACAGCACAGCAAGTAAGTGAAATAAATAGGTTTTGATKATGTTTTACAGGTAATGGGGACATACATTTGAGGTCGGAGGTTTACATACACTTAGGTTGGAGTCATTAAAACTTGTTTTTCAACCACTACACAAATTACTTGTTAACAAACTATAGTTTTGGCAAGTCGGTTAGGACATCTACTTTGTGCATGACACAAGTCATTTTTCCAACAATTATTTTATAGACAGATTATTTCACTTATAATTCACAGTATCACAATTCCAGTGGGTCAGAAGTTCACATACACTAAGTTGACTGTGCCTTTAAACAGCTTGGAAAATTCCAGAAAATGATGTCATGGCTTTAGAAGCTTCTAATAGGCTAATTGACATAATTTGAGTCAATTGTAGGTGTACCTGTGGATGTATTTCAAGGCCTACCTTCAAACTCAGTGCATCTTTGCTTGACATCATAAAAATAAAAAAAAAGCAAGTCTCCTACAAGTCTGGTTCATCCTTGGGAGCAATTTCCAAATGCCTGAAGGTACCACGTTCATCTGTACAAACAATGTACGCAAGTATAAACACCGTGGGACCAGGGAGACGTCATACCACTGAGGAAGGAGACAAATTCTGTCTCCTAGAGATGAACGTACTTTGGTGCGAAAAGTGCAAATCAATCCCAGAACAACAGCAATTGTCCTTGTGAAGATGCTGGAGGAAACAGGTACAAAATTATCTATATCCACAGTAAAACGAGTCCTATATCGACATAACCTGAAAGGCCACACAGCAAGGAAGAAGCCACTGCTCCAAAACCGCCAGAAAAAAAACAGACTATGGTTTGCAACTGCACATGGGGACAAAGATCGTACTTTTTGGAGAAATGTCCTCTGGTCTGATGAAACAAAAATAGAACTGTTTGGTCAAAATGACCATCGTCATGTTTGGAGGAAAAAGGGGGAGGCTTGCAAGCCGAAGAACACCATCCCAACCGTGAAGCACGGGGTGGCAGCATCATGTTGTGGGGGTGCTTTGCTGCAGGAGGGTCAGGTGCACTTCACAAAATAGATGGCATCGTGAGGAAGGGAAATTATTTGGATATATTGAAGCAACATCTCAAGACATCAGTGAGGAAGTTAAAGCTTGGTCATAAATGGGTCTTCCAAATAGACAATGACCCCAAACATACTTCCAGAGTTGTGGCAAAATGGCTTTAGGACAACAAAGTCAAGGTATTGGAGTGGCCATCACAAAGCCCTGACCTCAATCCTATAGAACATGTGTGGGCAGAACTGAAAAAGCATGCGCGAGCAAGGAGGCCTACAAACCTGACTCAGTTACACAAACTCTGTCAGGAGGAATGGGCCAAAATTCGCCCAACGTATTGTGGGAAGCTTGTGGAAGGCTACCTGAAACGTTTGACCCAAGTTAAACAATTTAAAGGCAATGCTACCAAATACTAATTGAGTGTATGTAAACTTCTGACCCACTGGGAATGTGATGAAAGCTGAAATAAATAATTCTCTCTACTATTATTCTGACATTTCACATTCTTAAAATAAAGTGGTGATCCTAACTGACCTAAGAAAGGGAATCTTTACTAGGATTAAATGTCAGGAATTGTGAAAAACTGAGTTTAAATGTATTTGGCTAAGGTGTATGTAAACTTCTGACTTCAACTGTATGTAAATGCCAACAAAATAACTTTTTGGTCAGTGTGGTGTGGTTTGTGTGTGTGTAACCTTTATTTAACTCGGCAAGTCAGTTAAGAACAAATTCTTATTTACAATGACGGCCAAACTCGGACGATGCTGAGCCAATTGTGCGCCGCCCTATGGGACTCCCAATCACAGCCGGATGTGATACAGACTGGATTCGAACCAGGGACTGTAGTGATGCCTCTTGCACTGAGATGCARTGCCTTAGACCGCAGCGTCCGTGTGTGTGTGTTAACTATTTAACTTTACTAGACTGCATAAAAGGCAGCTAAAATGTTAAATATCGGTTATCGGTATCGGCCAACAATGTCATATCGGTGCATCCTTACTTTTTTGGTTACTAAATGAGTCCATATCTGTTATTTAATAGTTTTGATGTCTTCACTATTATTTTACAATGTAGAAAAACCCTTGAATGAGTAGGTGTGTCCAAACTTTTGACGGGTAATGTATATAATTACAAAATAAATATATTTGGGATTGGAAATGATGCAGACAATTACATTGATGGAACCCACAATCTTTCTGCAATATTAAAACTGATCTACCCTTAAAAAAATATATCAAATGTTTAAAAAAAATCACAGTTGGKTAGGTTACTTACTAATTGTATTACCTGTCATACATTTAGTAAGTATGTTACCTGTCCAAAATTGTAATCAGTAACGTAACTTTTGTATTACCCAAACTCACTAGCATAATCTGACTACTTTCAGTAACTTTTTGACTACTTTCCCCTTAACACTAGAAAAGCCAGGCCTCTTTGGACCTCCCTTCAGGCCAATGAGGAGTCATCTTGACTCAACATTCTAACGTCTAATAAATAGATTTAAATGTATGCTATCTGAATACACCAAATGTGCAAATCAACAGTTCTGGTTCACATAGTGGAGTTGGGAGTTAGCCACTCGTAACCATTACTTACACTTAGCTATGCCCAGCCGGCTCGAAGAAAATAAAAAACGGGGGGGGAAAATCCCCAGAAGTTCCCTAGAACGTCTTTAATGTGTGATTTCAAACGCACCAGGACCATAAATGATGTGAGGCCTGCTTTTTAAAAAACACCTGCTGCCTCGCAACTGTCACGGCTAATGGCACCGGTTACTATATAAATCACAGCGAGCTGTAATTTCCAATATCTGAGAAATGATTACATTGAGCATATGTCAGTGAATGCTATTTTAATGACTGCCGCACTGCTCCACTTACATCTCGGGTAACGAACCATCTTGGAGCGAACGCACTGCTGTAAAAATGTCTCCCTCGACTCAGTACTGGTACCCCGTGTATGTAGCCAAGTTATCTTACTCATTGGGCATTTATTATTACTTTGTATTATTTCTCTGTTTTCTCTCTCTGCATTGTTGGGAAGGTCCCGTAAGTAAGCATTTCACTGTTAGTCTACACCTGTTGTTAACGAAGCATATGATAAATAAAATAAGATTTGACTCTCTCCCTCCCTCCCCATTTCCCCCCTGTCCCTCCTTCTCCCCTGCCATTTCCCCCTCTCCCACCATCCCCCACCCTCTCTCCTCCCCTCCCTAACCTCCACCCCTCTCTCTCTCCCACCCCTCTCCTCCCCAACTCTCCCTCTTTCTCCCACCCCTCTCCTCTTTCCTCCACCACCCCTCTCCCTCCCCAACCCTCTCCTCTTTCTCCCACCCCTCCCTCTTCTCCCACCCCTCTCCCTCTTTCTCCCCACCCTCCCTCTCCCCCCCACCCCTCTCCCTCTTTCTCCCCACCCCCCCACCCCTCTTCCTCCCCACCCTCTCCCTCTTTTCTCCCACCCCTCTCCCTCCCTCCCTCCTGCCATCCCTCCTCCCCTCTCTTCTCCCACCCTCTCCCTCTTCTCCCACCCCTCTCCCTCTTTCTCCCACCCCCCACCCCTCTCCCTCTTCCTCCCCACCCCTCTCCCCTCTTCTCCCCACCCTCTCTCCCTCCCTCCCTCCTGCCCATCCCTCCCTCCCTCTTTCTTCCCACCCCTCTCCCTCCCTCCCTTTTCTCCCTTTCCTCCTATTCTTTTAATTAGAACCAGAGAGCTGGACCCAGAGGACAGGATCTAAGCAGGTTTCTCTATGGGGCTAGCTAGGTGATCTCCCTCTGCAGAAGTGCCTCTTTATTTATCACGGGGAATCTAAACTTCCTCCCAGATGCTGACCTGAAGTGAAACGGACACATGGAACGGTATTTCTAATTTGTGTTCCCAATCTTGTGGCAGGGAGTCAACAGGCCATATACAGCTAACTACTCCCATGAGTCTTAATATGTGTATGTATGTGTATGTATGTGTATGTATGTGAGAGTGAGTGAGAGAGTGAGAGAGTGAGAGAGTGAGAGAGAGCACTGACTTTACTGCTAACTTCTTTATCGAGGAAAAATGTACTTCCTACGACTGTGATATGTGGTTGTTAAGATGAATGCACTAACTGTAAGTCGCTCTGGACAAGAGCGTCTGCTAAATGACTAAAATGTAAATGTAGAGTGAGACCCGGCCACTATTGGCATTAAGACAACACAAGTCAGGCCAATGGTTACCCATCGATGAAAAAGCAGTGTAAAATATAATGTACAGATGAACCGAGCCAACTAAGCCACTCCTTTGAGTTAACGATCATAGTAATGACTTTGAAAGGCGTTCAACTAAGGCAGATGTTTATTATTAACAGCTTTACATGAAAAAGACAAATTTGTCAATTGGTTGTTAAATGGGCTAAACATAGAAGGGAATGTATCCTAATGGCTGAGGCATTAACAGAGTGATGGTAGAGTAGAGTAAGGCTGGCTGGGTGGGTGCCTGAGGCATCAGGGCATTGGACCACTGAGGATGGGGAGCAGCCTGGTCTCACTGGCCCACTCAACCCATCTTCTCTGGATCACAGGAAGGTTTTACAGAGTAGCAGGGCCAGTCAACCACTTATGCAACTGACCAGTCTGACACACAAGACAATCCTTCCCTTTCCCCTGGGCTTTCCAAAACTCACTAACCCTTTACAGTATTTCCCATTATATTGTACTACATCTTTGAGGGGGTAAAAGAGTGTGAGAAAGTATTTGCGTGATTGGGTGTGTGTTGTGTGAAAGTCTGCCTGTCTCTAGTCTCTAGTCCTGTCATTGAGCAACTATTCTACCCCCTCCCTCCTCTCTCTCCTGTCCTGTGGCTGCTATGTGAAACTGAGGGAGGTTCAGCCACCCTTCCCCTGGTCCCACATGGTCCATGTTAAGGGACGTGAAAGCGCTGAAACCCCGTAACAATAACCTTCTTCTTTTGAGCTGCAGGTCCTGCCGAGCCGGGGCCCTCTCTTAGAATCCCTCCCTCCCTCCATTCACTGGCAGTCATAGTTCCACCCAGCCGCACAACACTATACTTGAGCCACGCATTGATGTGTCAATCCCTTCTTAGACGTTTTTTTTTCTTTCTTAAGCCTTCACTTTCATAACGAAACTCAGACAAAAAAATGGATTCCCTCTTAATAGTCCTAGTAAAAAGGCTGTATGAGGCAGCGCTTAGATTTTTAACGGCCGGGCTCTGGTCTCAATCATACAGTCAGTGGACATCTGGATCGCATCTCCCCATTCTCCCCCATGCAATCAGACACACTAGAGCTATGGAGCTGATGCTGGGTTCTCCCTGCTGCTGCTCTCCACAATGTGGGTGCAACGTGTCGTTACAGCACATTGCATTCTGAGAATGTTTTTAGGGGGTGAAAGCTTCCGAGATTCCAAATAATGGTGCGTTCAAGGTAGGCCTAGTGCCAACAAACAGGCAAAGTGGAGTCATCGTCGTTCACCACCTTTCCCTAAAAACTCCTTGCAGTCCCCAAGCGGCCCCATTCATTCATTCCACACTGACTGAGAGGTCTCTAGAGGGCACTCCAGTTCAGCTGTACACAGGTCTGCCTGCTCTTGCTGTGGCAAAATGGCCGCCTACATAAAAGCCAAGGTCGTCATTATCTGAGACCGCAGGTCCACCGCGACGTGGAGTGGAATATAACAGCAATGCCCTCATTCTACAGGTCAGACACATTTATATATGGCTGGCACAGTCAGGAGAACCTAAATGGTTGTTAGACTCCAATTAACAAGCACAAAAAAAWAWATATATATCCAGGGATAGGAAAAACATGTCTTACTCTACTATATGATGAACTGTAGGTGGTGCTAAATTTTCACATTTTTAACTAGACTGGCAGGGTGCGATGTGAGATCCACCACACACCACATGTTTGGCCTCCACAGAGGAATCAGTCACAGCCCAACTCCACAGTGGGGACACTCCGCTCCATCTAGCTGGGAACAAGCTGTGCTGAGACGTCACTAGCATCTGGAACACACCACTCATAGAGAGTAATACACAGAGAGAGAACGTCACACACCACAAGAGCCAACTGGGGACCAGAGATGCACAGTGAGTGGTGGACTAGTAACGTTTCCCAGACCCTCCAGGAGCATGGCTGGTGTGCTGCCTGCATACCTGCTCCTCCATCATCATCACAACAGAKGGTTTCTATACGCGTGCCTTCAGCAATGATCGATCGCAAACCCACCTGCTAATTCTGCCATGCTTTAAAGGTACCGCTCAGGTACCACCTCACTTATCTCCATTCACTGCCCCTTTCCGACACTTTAATCACTCGTTTTGTACACTCACAGCCTCAGACAGGTTACTTTCCATCTTCCCACACGTCGTTTGGCCCCGTGTGTAGGGCCCTCTGGGACCGGCAGGCTCGTAAACATGGGGAGGAGGAGGTAGGGGGGATGAAAGGTCAAAGTGAAAGGAGCRTTCGGCCCTGCTCAGGGACACCCGAGGGTGATGTGGTGGGGCTGTGAGGCCGGGCTGGGTCCTCCCTCCATCCCTCCTCTGGTTTATTTTCTCTGATGGGCCTGGTGTAAATATCCTGCTTTAAAGCCCTGGGAATGGAAATGCGTACAGTGCAGTCAGGCCCTCCACAGAGGTAGACGTAGTGGGAGAGTAGAGCTGGGTGGAGAGCGGGGGAGGAGAGACCCCCAGTGAGCCCCTCCAGCTGCCATGATGACATCACTCAGAGGAGAAGAAGAAGAGATAGGTCGCTGCCAGCTGTAGTGGTCTCTGATACTGCCACGCACTCTCACCATCTGCCTGTTTACGTTCAATGGTTTGGATGTATGCCATATGCGTGTGTGGAGGAATGTATGTATTTGTTGACATGACTTCCCCTGTGTCTGACTAACACAATGATGGGCAGCATCCATATGTGTGTGTGTGTGAGAAAGTATGAGAGAAAGAGAGGAGATAAACACATGGGAACATCTCACCCTGACAGGGTGATACAGTTTAAGCCCAGAACAGCCAACAGAGTTAGATGAAGCATTGGTCAGGGCTTACTGGGTTACTGAGGTACTAATTGGGGTCCAAGGGGCTTGCTGCCTGTCTAGGGAACTGTTAGTTACTATGAGTTAATAAAGGGGTCTCGGGTCTGGCCCTTCTCTCTTTCTTATTCCTTCATTGACTATAACGAGGCTGCATGCATTAGCGTTTCAAAGGCCAGTCTGCCTGCTACCCCCTCAACCACCTGAACAGCAGAGCAGAAAACACACTGCAACTCTCTACCCATCTCACTCTGGCCATTAACAACCACTAACACGGGACTCACAGCTGCTCCTTATACAGGAGGCCTCGTAAGGGGAACACCACACATCGTATAATATTGTGTGTCTATGGAACGCTGGCAATCTCCATCTGCTACAAGCAAAGAATATCACTCAATGGAATATGAGGGGTGAAACCAAAGTATTTTGCTGATATGAACAGGTGAGAGCCTTCCTGCCACGGTGGAGAGACTAGAGGCAGTTAAATGTGAGCACGCTGTGCAGAACCAGAGATCACAGGTTACAACTGTACTGTATGTAGCGTGGCAAGAAGCAATCCAGACAGACTTTTTACCTTCTTAGCAGTTGGCACTTACATTTATTATTAATCAATCTAACACCAAAGGGATCAAATATGCCCACATCCGTATCATACCCATCACTACAGTGTCTGATTATACCTATTTTCAAAGTGTCTTTGGGTTTTAGAAAATCCTATCAATTATTAATTTTGATACCCATTCTTTATTTTTCCTGATTGAGGGGGAATGTACAGGAATGTGCACGGAATGTACTGGAATATAAAGTAATACACGATCGCATACCTGGGAGCATGCGTGTGCATTCCCAAACATGCAATTATCACAAGGCAACAGGAGTTTTGTTGGAAGCTTGATGCATAGTTACCGGATCCAAACAGATCCAAATAATAATTTTAATATAGTGTCCTTACACTGTAATTGTTGTGCCCAGTACACTTTAAATTGGATTTAAACAAGCAGGCTGGTAGAGCTCAGAGGCGTGGCCCCAACAGTGTTATCCTCTCCTTGTGTCCATGGCAACAATATTATCATACATATCCCTACATCTTAAATACCTCTCTCCATTCATGTACATCTGTCTAAATACAGTGTTGATAGAACAGTGCCTAGGTTAGCCCCCGGGTACAAAATTAATACTGTCTACAACACAGGCCAGGGTGGGTAAAACACACTGGCTGCTTTAGAGGAATTTCCAACAATTTGCTTGGTCATTATGAAAAATAAAACTGTCTGGGGTTTGTGATTATGGAATGGTAAAGAGGACTGTAAAGAAAGACCTGTGAGTGAACCTCACACGATTTGATATGCTGCATTACAGTGGGCTTAACCTGTCCAAACAGATCTGGATTGGAGGGAAGGGTTGTTGTGTGATAGGTCACATGCTTCCCTCTGATCCTCACTTTCATGGGTGACTAGGAATCCTCTGCACAAACGAACTACAGTACAGTAAACTAGAGAACACACACGTTGACCTTATTTGGCTCTTCTTATGACCAGGATCACCATGAGCTCTGCAGTCGTTGAAATTTAGAGTTTCTCTCTACTCTACCACTAAATCGTTGGCTACTAGGAATCCTTGGCATCCATCACCTGGTTACAGCAGGCTTAGCTACTGTCATTATTTGGCCCCTGTAAGCCCTTTCTTATGACCAGGATCACAGTATATCGTCTCCCAAGGTCTATTATGTTGATCATTATAKAACAGAGTTACTCTATTGGAGTACTGACGTGGTGGCTAATCATCACAAAGGAAATTCAACCTGTACTGTTGTACAGTAACAATGAAAAAATGTGTATCTACAAAAGAAAGAAAAAGAAAGAAAATAACCAGAGTGTAGGGTCCTTACTCTCGCTCCTTCTCACTGAGCTTGTCTGTGATGGTGTCCTTGATGGAGGAGCGGGAGCCTTTGTGGATGACAGGATACCTGAGAGGGATCTGCAGGAAGCAACTGATCATCAGCACCAAGTGGGCCGTGTAACCCAGGGCAACCGCAACGCTCCCATCATCCTTCGCTGTAGGACAAAACACAACACAGAGGTCAGTCAGTCTCTGTTGGACAGGTTTACTGTGAAATGGTCTCATAGGTTTTATAAAGTAAGAAACATTGTTGAACGGATCTGATAATGAAATGCCATGCCTGTTAATCACTTCAATGGCTGTGTTTTAATGGGTTATTAATCCAACACATTTTAATGCTACGACTAGAAACTAGAAACTAAAGTTGGTCAAAACGGCAACAACGAGCTAAGCAGTCTGTGTTTCATAATTTCCTTAATGCTTCATGAAGCTCCACTTGAAAGCAAGTGATCAGTAACAGTCTGACTGCAATACTCATGTATTTCATACGTGTTTCATATAAGTTCATTACATTGAAATGAAAGATCAAATCGTAACGTGGCAATATAATTCGTACGTGGTAATATAATAAAGACGTCACAGACTGGGAAAAACTTTGGTAACCAAGTAATCACACCAATGAAAAGCAGGCACATTTACATGGGCAAGGTGTTTTTGAAATGATAGAGAGTGGGTTTTTGGCGACGCAACACGCAAGAAAACTTCAACTGCTGTGGAATACCTAATTTACTTAAAAATACTTCATTTATTTCAGAAATGTGCGTGAAAAGCAAAAGCGTCACGTAAAACTATCCCTGCGGGGCTCAATTGCATTTTAGGGGAAAATTAGACGGTTACGGTTTCATTAACATTTCTGACTAGAAAACAGGTCCACCGCCTCGCTGAAGTCAAGGAACGGCTTTCTTTGACAGCACATTAAGTTGTTTCAAGTTCTCAACTGCCGAGCAACAGGACATTGCTCTGGGCAAAGTGCTTATACTTTCCAAATCCCCAAATCATAGTGCTTTTGTCTTAACGCTTTGGAATAACAGACCGCTGCCTCAGTGAATAGTTGACTAGGAGCTCTTTGGTGTATAACTMGAAGACCCTGAATTATACAATTCTTGTGTCTGCACCTCTGATACCAGCAGAGGCCATGAAGTGGACTACCTTTTATAATGCCAATAATTTCYATAAAACTAGTTCTATCCAACAGGAATGTCAGATAAAGGAATCATAAGTCTAACTGACATGTACTGGGGCAAATGGAGAACCTTTTAAATCCAAAGTCAGGTAGCCTTAGATGAGGGCTTAGTTACCTCCGAGAGAGAGAAAGCACTGGGGGGCTTGTTTCCACCCCATGACCCCTTCTTCTTAGCAGCAAGTCCCCTCTACCCTCACCTTCACCAGCCTCCCCTCCCTTCTCTACTCTCCTCCAGTCTCTCATCCAACCTATCCTCTCTCTTCTCCCCCCTCACCTTATCCAGCCTCTCCCATCTCCTGTCCCCAGTCTCCTCCAGCGTCASCCCTCTACCTTCTCTCCTCAGTCTCCCCAGGCAGGGCTGGTTGGATTAGGCTGTGCAGCCCTGACCCCAGTGGCTCACTAATCTACCACATCCTACCCTGCAGGCAGCCCTCTCCTGTCTGTCACCCAGCAACAACACAGTTCCAGACATGATCGGCTTAATACTGGGCTGGCCCAGCTCTCAGGGAGGGCCCCACAGAAATCAGAGCAGGGGTGAAGTGTCAAAGGTCAGGCCTCTATGATGGGGTAGTTTCAGGCTGGGCTGCTGTATAGGTGTAGTGGTTAAAGTGGTGTTAGACAGGAACGTCTGACGAGGTAGACCATTCCTCCTCACCTCCTATAGGCCTCTGTCCCCCTCACTCTCTGTTCTACTACACAACCACACCACATGCATACTCCCTCAAGGCTGAGAGGGAAGGGAGGACAGGACGGGTTGGAGGGAGGTTGTGAGTGGGTTAGGACTCCCCCTGTAGGCCTCACCATCTCCTACTGCACTGCCACAGCACATGCTGCGTGGTTTACTCACTAGATATCTACCACCCCCGCGGGGTGAGGCAGCCGCACACCTCCACAGGGGATGGGAAGCCACTCACCTCTACAAATACAAACGACGAGCCATCAGGATGGGGAAGAGGGGGAGGCTGCTGCATCCAAGGAAATGGGGGGCTGGAGATCGAGGCAGCGTTGGGGTAGGTCGGGGGATAGCAATGAAGGGGTATTAAAAGAAGGCACACTGGTGAAACCTGGCTCTCATTAGTCTCCCTGCCTCAACCCCCTCAACTCCACTTCCTCCTCCATCATGTCTTTGAAGTCATGCTTCCCTGGCTGAGAAAGTCAAATCAGATTTTCCACAACACATACGGGTGCGACATGGAGGGAATTAGATGAATAACATTTTCCAAACGTAAGCCCCTCTTGAATCATTATCTTATTCAGACCTCTGCCGTGTAAACGTGCACAAACACAATGCCAAATCCTAATCTGCTGCCTTTAAACACCCGCAGTAAATGAGACAGACTTACGACATACAGTACTTTGCAGATTATACTACTCAGTATTCATAAATACGCAGAAATGGTGGGCTGAACTTACAGACCAGCAGAGTGGTGTGACAAACTCAGAGAGAGAGTCCCTTTTTCAGTCTCATCCCTCCACTACCTCCCAGTCCCTCTCACCCATGGGTCCGGTCCTTATAAAGTAGCTGGGCAGCAGAATTCAGACTCCAGAGGTCAAATACACAGGAAGCAATTTCCACATTCTTGGATGATGGGGAGCACTCTGTGGGTCCTGGGCCTGGCTCCATTAACAAAAGGTTGCTACCAGGGAGTATGGCGAAACCTTTCCGGTGTAACTACTCTGACTCTGTATCAAGGTATTACATCTAGCCCATACAACACAGCTGTCTTGCACAGAGTTTCCTCCACCAGCCACTACTTCTAAAACACTTGTCATTGTACCTCAGAGCAGATATTGTTCTGTGTCCCAACTTGCACTCTATCCCCATTCCCTATATACTGTAGTGCCCCCCAAAAATGATAGTGCACAATACATAGGGAATAGGGTGCCATTTGGGACTCAACTATAGTGTCCCAATTACAGGAGAGGATCAGAGCATCAGCTTAAACGGATCCATGGAACCACTGATATCACACAAACCTCAGACGGAGTACTGGCTCACATTTACTACATGTAGATGGTGATGTGGAACCAAAAGAGAGGTCAGAAGTTTGAACCTTCAATAAAAGGAAGCAGATGCACCCTGTTTTATGAGTTCTCTGTGTCACTCTAAACCCTTCCGTTTCCCGTTGAAATAGATACGTTACCTTGGAAATCCTCAGAGTTGGGCAGCTTCACTCCACAGATGACATAATCGGATTGATTAGCCTGAAGGGAAATTAAACAAGTTTTATGAGAATGAGAATCCAAGAACCAACAATTCCATATTCAGAAAACAACAGAGAAAACAGAGAGAGAGGAAAGGGAAACGCTTCGGGAGCAAAAAGGGCCCTCTCCTTAGAAATGGTATTTTAATGACCACTGAGTATTTAAGCTGTTCAGCTCCGTCGCAGAACATTTCAGATTGAAACTTTAACCGATTTCRAAACACAGGGAATGTAAGTGGTTGGCCACTCCAAAGACTAATAAGGGCTGAGAAAACATTTCTCCCCAAGCTTTTCTCACTCAAGGTTCTCTCTCTTGTTCGCCATCGTTGTCATGTCATAGGGCTGACTACAGCCTATACTGTGTAGTATATGGGACCAGGCTCATTTCTAGCATTACTCAGGAGGAGGTTACTCACTGCCGTGGTGACCACGTCGATGGGGTAGATGTAGGACAGCTCAGAGAGGAGCTGACGACAGCGGAAGGTGAGCTGAGCGTTGGACTTGAGGAACAGCTCTCTGGGAAGACAGACACAGAGACAGTCAGTTGATGACTCAGTCAGACTCACTGCCTTACTGAGCAACACAAAGAGGACAGTAACAGAGGAGGAGGAAGAGAACAGTGGGAGGACTGGGGACAGAGAAGAGAAGCAACTGGATCAAATAGACAGGGATATAGAGAGGCGGGAGGATAGAAAGGGGGAAATGACAGAAAATGGGTATAAGGGACGGATGAGGTGATGAAGAGGGGAAGGGGGGGATGGGGAGAGAGAGGGAGAAGGTACTGTACAATACAGTAATATACACTGAGTGTATCAAACATTAGGAACACATGCTCTTTCCATGACATAGAATGACCAGGTGAATCCAGGTGAAAGCTACAATATGATCCCTTATTGTCACTTGTTAAATCCACTTCAAATCAGTGTAGATGAACGGGAAGAGACAGGTTAATTATGGATTTTTAAGCCTTAACACAATTGAGACATGGGTTGTGTACAGTATGTGTGCCACTCAGAGGCTGAATGGGCAAGACAGGTAGGTGCCAGGTAAACCGGTTTGAGTGTGTCAAGAACTGCAACGCTGCTGGGTTTTCCCGTGTGTTTCAAAAATAGTCCACCACTCAAAGGACATCCAGCCAACTTGACAACTGCGGGAAGCATGGAGTCAAACCATGGGCCAGCATCCCTGTGGAACGTTGACGCCCTAGTAGAGTGGGGGGGGGGGGGGGGGGGCAACTCTAAGGAAGGTGTTCTTAATGTTTGGTATACTCAGTCTATATGAATAATATGAGAGAGAAAAACAACAAGAGTGTGGATGGGGAAAGATGTGAGGCGAGACCTGACATCTCAGTAAAGCTTGGGAGGGAGAGGGGGWGMGAGGGAGAGAATAAGGGTGCAGGTAGGGAGATAGGGAGGTGGGGTGAGGGATGGATGGAGGGTAGCTAGGGTGTCAGTTAGTAATGAGGGGTGACGGTGTGTTAATTGGAAACTGAGGTTGAAGAGAACAGCAAGGGTGTGTTTGTCTTGGCCCAGACCTGGATGAGGAGACCTAATGGCTCAGCTCTGAATCATCTCCACAGTAATTGTAATAGCAACTCAATTATCATAACTGCCAAATTACCAGCCACTCTTTTCCCCCCCTGGGACAGGTCCAAAAATCACCACAGGCCCCTTAGACCAGCCCTGGGCTGTTCCATTAGCAGACTTGGCGGGGGGGACAACTCATGAGCCTGACCTGCCTAGGTGAGAAGAGGAAACGTCTGGAATAATGTTTGCTTTCTTATGTCCACCTCTTGACAGCTACTGGAGTCTGACTTCAGACAAGTCAGAGAACTCAAAAGTGTGTGTGTGTGTGTGTGTGTGTGTGTGTGTGTGTGTGTGTGTGTGTGTGTGTGTGTGTGTGTGTGTGTGTGTGTGTAAATATATACAGTATGGCCTATGTGTACATTGTGTGTGAACATGTGTGACTATGTGTGTGTCCCCCATTCAACAATTTAAACCAGTAATTGGGGGAGTAGAGTTTTGTGGATAATGGACCATCAATTCAGACAGATGAAAAGGTGTTGGGAGAAAATGATCATTGGATATGAACAGCCTTTCCTCCATGCTCCTCGTCACCCCATTCTGCTCTGCCTGTGGTCGGCCTCCTGCCTTGGCCCTCACCATTACACAGTTGAAAATCCCTGGTCTTACTGTGGTGGCTTTGTAGATTCAGAAGATCCAGATGATTACCATGTTAATCATTTGATCCTTCCTTCATAGAAACCTCACATCTCAGTCCAGCAGGCTTTCTCTTATCTGTTCTGGTTAAGCCCAGATGCAAGACCCTCAATTCCCACATCAAACCCAAACCATCAAACACAGACACATTTCCAGAAACCTGGTTATTACATGAACTCAGCAACTTTCCCTAACAAACACTTMTTTTTCACCCAATGAACTTTAAATACACTTTTTTTCCAGGGGTGGACGTTAGGCAGATGCATGAGTGTCAAAATAAATTTCCTTGGTTACATGATGCGTTGGTGGGTTTCTTTGCCCGGCCAGCTATAACTAGTGTGTTTACTGTAGCAGTGCTGTTGCTTCTGCTCTGCCTTGGCCCCATCACTGCCAGGTACCCAGCCAAACAAACTCTGTATCCAGGGTGCACCCTTGCAGGCCAAGGCAAACACATCAGACTGGTCTTTGACACAATCTGCTTATTCTCTCTAGGGCTAAAAACACAAATAGGCAGCGCCGAGCCAACACCCCCTCTTTGTAAGCAGAATGTAATCTCCCCACAGCATTTAGAACAATTGACAGCATATTAGAACACACCATTCTGTGGGGCCTAGGTAATTTCTAGCAGATGGCGTGGTGAACCAACGGGATGGAGTGCGGGTGCGAGTGTGTGTGCACGAGTGTGTGTGTCTGTGTGTGTGTGCACGAGTGTGTGCATGGATAAATAAATGCTTCAATTACAGGTTGACACGTACCTTTTGGCAGTGCATTCTTTCTGCTGCTCTGTTAACGACTCCCTCTCCATCCCCAGACTGTGGTGTTTGGTGGAGAACGCTTCCTCTAGGGAGAGATAAGGGGGATGAGAGAGAGAGAGAAAAGAAAGAGAAAGAGAGAGAGAGAGAGGAATATGAGAAGACAGAGAGATAGAAAGAAAGGGAGAGATGAATATGACCGAGAAAGAGAGTGATAGCGAGAGACATGAAAGTAAGAGGGAGAGAGAGAAAGAAAGAGAAAATCAGGTGGTAAATTACCAGGTGTGTTCTGTTCTGGTAAATTTACACAGGTGTCTGGGCGTGTTTCTTGATTTAATGCCTTCCACATTAAACACTGGAAACATCACACGGTTACTTTGGTCAGGAAAAAAACATTTCCTTCCGACACACATCACATAAAACCACTACACATGAATAATAATAGTAGGATGTTTGACTTTTGTAGTCAAATAAAGTCAAATAAATAAAAGCATTTTGATAAGGAAGAGTGATTGCAGATTTAACAGCGATACGGATGAACCTAGGCATATTAAAACCACAGTCCAAACTCTGCACCTGGGACAATGTATGATGGGACAAAGAGTTTTGGACTAAATTAACAAGCATGGTTTTGTGTGTTAATAGAAAACACTTAACTTTGGTACAGCATGTGCAGTGCCACATGGCATAAACATCTCCACCTGAACAAATATGATCTGGCTATCAGACATCAGTACCAACCCCAACTTCTCCCAACCATCCCATCTCATGTACCTTGCTGTTGACAGGCTGAATGGAGAATGGATAAGAGAGGCTCCAATACACACTCGTCTTTACACACGTTTTAAAACCCAGCTGGTTCAAATGAACCTCTCTTCCACTGCATGTTACCTGTCAAAGCTGGTCTGCCCAGACAGAAAGTCCAAAGAGGTGGAGGGGAGGATAGATGGGGGTTGCAAGGAGAAAGACAGAAGGGGAGGTTCGGGTGCCAGGGCCAAATCTTCATCAGATTAGGGATGACAAGAAAGATACTGTTTGGGATTGGGCAGATTAGTCAGCCCGTTTGGTTTAAACGATGTCTCGAAAACAGTGTTCAAAAGGTTGGGTCCCCCTTCGCCTGCATAGGCCCTGAGCTCTCCTAGGCTTTTATGTAACCGCCACTACTAACCCCCCCACCCCCATCCCTCCATCCCTGTCGCCAACGCATCAAAGTCTCTGCCGCCAAACTAAAACAAATGGAGACACGTGTGTGTAAAAATGTGTGTGTGGGTGTGTAGAAGGCTATGGTGCCATGTTTAGCTACGTCACACAGCTTTAGAGATGTTATTCTTTCACCGCCCTCCAATGTTGTTGTGTTCTCTCCTCAGAGACAAAATAATCATATCCACCTTCACTAGGTGTGTGTGTGTGTGTGTGTGTGTGTGTGTGTGGAGGGAGAGAGAGTAAAGAGAGAAAGTGGAAGGGGGGGAGAGAGAGCAAAGGAAAGCTGAAGACAAGGGGATAAAAGCATGAAACAAGGACAGGTTGTGTTACTGTGTAACGATGGAGGAAGTGACTGAGCTGTGACCCGTGTTGGTACGAGACAGATAGCCATGAAACATCATAGGATGTCTGCCCTTTAATAAGATGTGGGGGGGAAGAGCGAGAGCGAGAGAAGAGAGAGAGCGAGAGAAGAGAGCGAGAGAAGAGAGCGAGAGAAGAGAGCGAGAGAAGAGAGCGAGAGAAGAGAGCGAGAGAAGAGAGCGAGAGAGAGCGAGAGAGAGGAGTACTGCAGTTGAAGAGAGGAAAAATAATTGAGAGAGGGTAGAGGGAGAAAGACAATGAATGACAGTGAGAAAGGTCTCTCTGGTTGGTCCTATTATATCTCCTCTAGGCCCAGGTCCAGTTATACCACTCTATCACACATTAGTAAGATAGTTACCCTCATTCACTCAACATGGCCACTGTGCAGCTGAGGGAGCTGGTGATTGTGGGTGTAATGGTGCTAGGTTTAGTGTGGGGACCAGAGTGCTGAGCTAAGTCCAGTGTGTTGATGTGATTGACACCCCCACATCTCTCGCCACGTTAAAAAACCTTGACTCTTAACTCTGGGTTACTAACTCCGCCACTGACGTTTATTGGCCTTCAGTCGCCTCGGTGGGGAGGCAGAGAGTGAAAATAACCACGATGAAGACTTTTTACTGCCCTAATTTATAACGTCTGCTCAAGGTGGTAGAGGGGAATATTAGGTGAGAGGAAACGGTGAGAAGAAAAAAGCGAACCAGAGGAAGAGTAGTGTTGACGCCATGACTGTACATTAAGCAGAAGGCTGTGGGGGTTGAGGTTAAAATAATGCTCCGTCTTCTCTGGGCTTTGTCTCGGTGAAGAATCACAGCTCTCCTCAAGCCTCTTACAMAAACACACACAAACACAGGCATTCACATGAATATGCATACACACAAACATGCATACACACACAAACATCCATACACACACAACCAACACAGGGCCAACAGGGCCAGGGATGCAGGCCACCATCATAGAAAATGAGCGGCCATTGGACAGCCAGTCGTTAACCTGTCATCAAGATGATCCCTGGCCCCGGTGCTGTCCTATCAGCCTGAAGGTCACACACTAGATTACTGCACCTGTACATAGCCCATCTATAATTTAGCCCAAACAACTACCTCTTTTCCTTTTGTATTTATTTATTTTGCTCCTTTGCACCCCATTATTTCTATCTCTACTTTGCACATTCTTCCACTGCAAATCAACCATTCCAGTGTTTTACTTGCTATATTGTATTTACTTCGCCACCATGGCCTATTTATTGCCTTTACCTCCCTTATCTCACCTCACTTGCTCACATTGTATATAGACTTATTTTTCTACTGTATTATTGACTGTATGTTTGTTTTACTCCATGTGTAACTTTGTGTTGTTGTATGTGTCGAACTGCTTTGCTTTATCTTGGCCAGGTCGCAATTGTAAATGAGAACGTGTTCTCAACTTGCCTACCTGGTTAAATAAAGGTGAAATAAATAAAGGTGAAATAAAATAAAATAAATACAAATGTGATCTAGCCTAGTGGGCAGCATGGGGGGACGTGGGAAGAGATCAGAGACTCTGGTCCTCCTTGTTCACTGAGGTGAGTCAGGTGACCAGGTCTCTTACTATGGAAACCATACATATCTAACCTAATCTTGTCCACTACCAGGTACCTTTCCTTCTCTCTTTAAATAAACACATGTCCTCTTAGCACAAAAGGGGCGGCAGCGTAGCCTAGTGATTAGAGCGTTGGACTAGTAACCGAAAGGTTGCAAGATCGAATCCCCGAGCTGACATGGTCTGCAAATCTGTCGTTCTGCCCCTGAACAAGGCAGTTAACCCACCGTTCCTAGGCTGTCATTGAAAATAAGAATTTGTTCTTAACTGACTTGCCTAGTTAAATAAAGGTAAAATAAAAAGACATTCTTAATCTGAGCCTGCAAGAATTCCATCCAGCAGTGGTCTGAGTGTTGACAGAGGATTAAGGGCCATTTGTCAGGACAGGGACACAAAGACAACCATACCCTGACCCCTCCTAGTAGTGTGTGTGTGTGTGTGTGTGTGTGTGTGTGTGTGTGTGTGTGTGTGTGTGTGTGTGTGTGTGTGTGTGTGTGTGTGAGCCTGGAGGTTATGAACACAGCATGTGCAGGGATGCTGGGCTGCAGTGCAGACAACCAGTCACATCAATAACACAAGTCATTTTAGAGAGAACCAAACCACCATGGCTTCCTGCCCTTTGGCCAAACACAGAACCTGGATCCATCAGAGACTTAGTCCCCCCAGTCCTCTTTGAACACACCCTACCATACCCTGCTGTTAAACAAATACAATAACAGACTGGTCAGACAAAACAGGGGACGAAGGAGGGAGACGGAGAGAGGGACACGGATGGGTCTGCCAGAAGTGAAAGCTTTGAAAGTCACAAGGAGTGAAGGGTCAACATGATCTGGCCCCAGGTCCATCAGAGACACGACCTCTCAAAAAAAAATGGAAGCTCATTCGATGTGCCTTCCCTAATTGCTCATATTCCTCCTATGACTAGCAGGTGCCATTTTATATGAAAGGTTGATAACACACCTCACAGTCACAAAATGTATGAATGCATATACTACGTACAGGACAGCTGTGTACATACTTACAAGATGTGATTAACTTAATTAAATGATCTAAGCCACCTGGATAATCCCATATATCTACAGTATATGAGCCAAGACATTAATATCAATGCCATACAAGTATATATGTACTGTTCTGTGCGTGTGCAGAGACTCTGTGCGTGCCCATCATGGTGGTGGTGTTGAATATGAACTTTTATTTCCCTGCGGACATAACGAATATGGAGCAGTAAACATGCCAGTAAAACAAACCCACCCATCCCAGACATGATACAGCCGGCAGTAATTCTGTTATTGAACCCATATAATTGACTCAACGACGCCATTAAACGCTAACGGGTTACATTACCGGCCCTGGTAGAACAACTTGGCTGGCCGGCACAGAAAAGTCTCTGTCTGAGAGTGTCGCACAGCCAGGGGGAAAACTGTCACTGTAGTGGAGTGACTCAGAGACTCCAGCCAGTCAACAGTGAAAGAGGTTTCCTGTGTGTGAGGTGCTGTACTGTACTCTACTGTACTGTAATGGTCTGGAGTGGAACATGCAGTAAAATAAGTAGTCAAAGAACAGCAGTTGGCTGACCTTCAGCATACCAGTGTCGTAGGATCTATCAGAGGTAGTGCACTACACACAATACTAGGGTGCCGTTTAGGCCAACCCCAGTGTAAGGTACATAACAGGAGTACAATCCCATATGGACCCCAGTCCCCACACTATACGCAATTTGAAATTGTAATTTCYCGTGGCTTGGAAATGCCAGTCAACTCCAAATACCCCTTACCTTTCTTCTGAAGCTGTGCTCTCTCCTTCTGCCGCAGGTCTGTCTCCCGGCCCAGCACCTTCCTCTGTCTCTCCAGCTCACCTCGTAGCATCCCGAGACGCAGCTGCATACACTCCCGCTCCTTCTTCTGCAGAGAGAGAGCGAAGAAAGGAGAGAGATGTGGAGAGGAGAAAATGAAAAATAAACAGAGAGAGAGTGAGAAAGAAAGAAAAAGAAAGAGAGTATATATGCTTCACCACAGCAAGTGCTTTTCATTATTCCAGCTCAACACCATATCCCCATTTGGTCTCTCAGAACAAGCCACACAATCTAGGGCCAATCCCATAACAAACTCATTCAATACGCCTCTCATAACCCATTATACACTGTCAATACTGGATGGATGAAGACAAGTGGGGCCTCAAACAAGGTCTTTCAAAAGAACCCCTCCAAAAGCCCTCACGAGAGAAATTGGAGATCCTCATACAGAGGGCAAAATCGAGTTAACCCMTTCATGTCCATAACGGAAATGTATAATTTCCTTTGGTACACTTGTTCTCTGAGCTAACTGATGGACAAATCAGGAAAAAACGATTCTTCAATTGGCCAAATGTTTGTCTACAATACAAGTTTTTGATACTGTACTATATTTAGTCTTTGGACATATTTTATGAATCAAGTCATGTGAATACATGTTCAAATGATCAGATCTTAATCATTTGTGGTAAAAACACAAAAGTACGTGGACACCCCTTCAAAATTTGTGGATTTGGCTATTTCAGCCACACCCGTTGCTGACAGGTGTATAAAATCGAGCACATAGACATCTCCATAGACAAACATTGGCAGTAGAATGGCCTTACTGAAGAGCTCAGTGACTTTCAAAGTGGTACCGTCATAGGATGCCACCTTTCCATCAAGTCAGTTCGTCAGATTTCAGCCCTGCAGAGCTACCCCAGTCAACTGTAAGTGCTGTTATTGTGAGGTGGAAACGTATAGGAGCAACAACTGCTCAGCCGCGAAGTGGTAGGCCACACAAGCTCACAGAACGGGACCACCGAGTGCTGAAGCGCGTAAAAATCATCTGTCCTCGGTTGCACCACTCAATACCAAGTTCCAAACTGCCWCTGGAAGCAATGTCAGCACAAGAACTGTTYGTCAGGAGCTTCATGAAATGGGTTTCCAGCGACACACAAACCTAAGATCACCATGCACAATGCCAAGTGTCAGCTGGAGTGGTGTAAAACTCGCCGCCATTGAACTTGGCAACGCTTTCTCTGGGGTGATTAATCACGCTTCACCATCTGGCAGTCCGACGAGTGAATCTGGGTTTGGCGGATGCCAGGAGAATGCTATCTGCCGCAATGCATTGTGGCAACTGTAAAGTTTGGTGGAGGAGGAATAATGGTCTAGGGGTGTTTTTCATGGTTTGGGATGGGCCCTTAGTTCCAGTGAAGGGAAATCTTAATGCACCAGCATACAATTACATTTTAGCGATTCTGTGCTTCCAACCGTGTAGCAACAGTTTGCGGAAGGCCCTTTCTTGTTTCAGCAAGACAATGCCCCCATGCACAAAGCGAGGTCCATCTAGAAATTATTTGTCAAGATCGGTGTGGAGGAACTTGACTGGCCTGCACAGTGCACTGACCTCATCCCAATCGAACACCTTTGGGATGAATCAGAACGCCGACTGCGAGCCAGGCCTAATCGCCCAACATCAGTGCCCGACCTAACTAATGCTTGTGGCTGAATGGAAGTCCCCACTGCAATGTTCCAACATCCAGTGGAAAGCCTTCCCAGTAGAGTGGGGGACCAACTCCATATTAACGCCCATGATTTTGGAATGAGATGTTCGACGAGCAGGAGTCCACATACTTCTGATCATGTATTGTGTATGTTTGTGTGTGTGTGTGGGGGGGGGATGCATGCGCATCAAAACTATGAAAAAACACATATGGAATCATGTAGTAACCAAAAAAACTGTTAAACAAATCAAAATATATTTTTATATTTGAGATGAGATTCTTCAAAGTAGCCTCCCTTTGCTTTGCACGCTCATGGAATTCTCTCAACCAGATTCATGAGGTAGTCACCTTGAATGCATTTCAATGAACAGATGTGCCTTGTTAAAGGTTAATTTGTGGAATTTCTTTCCTCTTTCCTTCTGAATGCGTTTAAGCCAATCAGTTGTGTTGTGACAAGGTAGGGTTGGTATACAGAAGATAGCCCTATTTGGTAACAGACCAAGTCCATATTATGGCAAGAACAGCTCAAATAAGCAAAGAGAAACAACAGTCCATCATTACTTTAAGACATGAAGGTCAGTCAATACAGAAAATATCAAGACCTTAGAAAGTTCAGTCGCAAAAACCATCAAGCGCTATGATGAAACTGGCTGTAATGAGGACCGCCACAGGAAARGAAGACCCAGAGTTACCTCTGCTGCAGTTACAGTTAACTGCACCTCAGAAATTGCAGCCCAAATAAATGCTTCAGAGTTCAAGTAACAGACACATCTCAACATCAACTGCTCAGAGACTGTGAATCAGTCCTTCATGGTCGAACTGCTGCAAAGAAACCACTACTAAAGGACACCAATAAAAAGAACAGACTTGCTTGGGCCAAGAAACACAARCAATGGACATTAGACCAGTGGAAATCTGTCCTTTGGTCTGATTAGTCCAAATTTGCGATTTTTGGTTCTAACCACAGTGTCTTTGTCAGACACAGAGCTGGTGAATGGATGATCTCCGCATGTGTGATTCCCACAATGAAGCATGAAGAAGGTGTTATGGTGTGGGGGTGCTTTGCTGGTGACACTGTTTGTGATTTTTTTAAGAATTCAAGGCACAATTAACCAGCATGGCTACCACAGCATTCTGCAGCGATATGCCATCACACCTGGCTTGCGCTTAGTGGGAATATCATTTGTTTTTCAACAGGACAATGACCCAACACACCTCCAGGCTGTGTAAGGGCTATTTGACCAAGAAAGAGAGTGATGGAGTGCTGCATCAGATCACCTGGCCTCCACAATCATCCGACCTCAACCCAATTGAGATGGTTTGGGATGAGTTGGACCGCAGAGTGAAGGAAAAGCAGCCAACAAGTGCTTAGCATATATGGGAACTCCTTCAAGACTGTTGGAAAGACATTCCAGGTGAAGCTTGTTGAGAGTATGCCAAGAGTGTGCAAAGCTGTCATCAGGGCAAAGGGTGGCTACTTGAAGAATCTCAAATCTAAAATATATTTTGATTTGTTTAACACTTTTTTGGCTACTACATAATCCCATGTGTTATTTCATAGTTTTGATGTCTTCACTATTATTCTACAATGTAGAAAATAGTAAAAATAAAGAAAAACCCTTGAATGGGTAGGTGTTCTAAAAACTTTTGACCGGTAGTGTATATATCAACAATATCTAAATAAATCCACACACACTGTCTCTCACACACACCACTAGAGAATATGCGGTATAAGCAAATAAGCAAAAAAGTCAATAGAGACTGGAGAGAGAGTAATTTTACAAAATTCTCTCTCACCTTAAACATGTTCAGATCTTAATTTATGGTATATATATTGCCTGGACCAAAATTTCAATATATACATTTTTGCAAAATGTATTAAAAATAAAAACACCAGATTTACATAAGTATTCAGAACCTCTGCTATGAGACTTGAAATTGAGCTCAGGTGCATCCTGTTTCCATYGATCATCCTTGAGATGTTTCCACAATTTGATTGGGGTCCACCTGTGGCAAATTCAATTGATTGGACATGATTTGGAAAGGCACACACTTGTCCATACAAGGTCCCACAGTTGACAGTGCAAGACAGTGCAAGAGCAAAAATCAAGCTATGAGATCGAAGGAATTGTCAATAGAGCTCAGAGACAGGATTGTGTTAAGGCACAGATCTGGGGAAGGGTACCAAAACATTTCTGCAGCATTGAAGGTCCCAGGAACACAGTGGCCTTCTTAATCCTTAAATTGAAGAAGTTTGGAACCACTAAGACTCTTCCTGGAGCTGGCCGCCCGGCCAAACTGAGCAATCGGGGGAGAAGGGCCTTGGTCAGGGAGGTGACCAAGAACTCGATGGTCGATCTGACAGAGCTCCAGAGTTCCTCTGTGGAGATGGGGGAACCTTCCAGAAGGACAACCATCTCTGCAGCACGCCACCAATCAGGCCTTTATGGTAGAGTGGCCAGACGGAAGCCACTCCTAAGTAAATGGAACAAGACCACCCGCTTGGAGTTGCCAAAAGGCATCTAAAGGACCCACAGTCCATGAGAAACAAGATTCTCTGGTCTGATGAAACCAAGATTGAACTCTTTGGCCTGAATGCCAAGCGTCACGTCTGGAGGAAACCTGGCACCATCCCTACGGTGAAGCATGGTGGTGGCAGCATCATGCTGTGGGGATGTTTTTCAGCGACAGGGAGACTCGTCAGGATCGAGGGAAAGATGAACAGAGCAAAGTACAGAGAGATGCTTGATGAAAACCTGCTCCAGAGCGCTCAGGACCTCAGACTGGGGTGGAGGGCCGTGTAAATGACTTATGTGCGCTTCTAGACAGAGTTCCTCTGTCCAATGTCTGTGTTCTTTTGCCCATCTTAATCTTGTATTTTTTTGGCCAGTCTGATATGGCTTTTTCTTTGCAACTCTGTCTAGAAGGCCAGCATCTCGGAGTTGCCTCTTCACTGTTGACGTTGAGACTGGTGTTTTGAGGGTACTATTTAATGAAGCTGCCAGTAGTGGACTTGTGAGGCGTCTGTTTCTCAAACTAGACACTCTAATGTACTTGTCCTCTTGCTCAGTTGTGCACTGGGGCCTCCCACTCCTCTTTCTATTCTAGATAGAGCCAGTTTGCCCTGTTCTGTGAAGGGAGTAGTACACAGCGTTGTACGAGATCTTCGGTTTCTTGGCAATTTCTCGCATGGAATAGCTTTCATTTCTCAGAACAAGAATAGATTGACGAGTTTCAGAAAAAAGTTATTTGTTTCTGGCCATTTTGAGCCTGTAATTGAACCCACAAATGCTGATGCTCCAGATACTCAACTAGTCTAAAGAAGGCCAGTTGTATTGCTTCTTTAATCAGGACAACAGTTTTCACATAACATAATTGCAAAAGGGTTTTCTAATGATCAATTAGCTAATCCAAGTTTATCATTTTAAAAAGGCTAACACAACGTGCCATTGGAACACAGGAGTGCTGGTTGCTGATAATGGGCCTCTGTAGATTTTCCTTTTTTTTATTTTATTTTTTTATAAATCTGCCGTTTCCAGCTACAGTAGTCATTTACAACATTAATAATGTCTACACTGTATTTCTGATCAATTTGATGTTATTTTAAATGGACAAAAACTTTTCCCTTTCCTTTCAAAAACAAGGACATTTCTAAGTGACCTCAAACTTTTGAATGGTAGTGTATATACCAACAATTATTAAGATTTGAACATGTTTAAGATATGAGAAAGAGGGAAAACTCTGAAATTACTCACACTCCAGTCTCCATTGACTTGCATTTGCTTATACTGCATGTAGTCTAGGGGTGAGTGTGTGAAAGAGAATGTGTGGATTTCTTTGTATATATCATTTGAACAAGTATTCACATGACTTGATTCATGAAATGTGTCCAAAGACTAAATATAGTACGATACAGAAACAGGTCAAATAACAATACTATATGCTTTTAAACAATTTATTTCTGAAATGCATTTCAAAATACATATGTGACTCGTTTCAGGAAACTAGGTGTATGTCGCAGGTCACTACTTCACAGTAGTGGCAGAAATCCCTTCTGGAACATGTGAACTTTCATGTGCCTTAATAACAGACCTGTATGACATCTGTAAATACAAATACAATTGTTAAATTACGAGCCTAGTTGGTTTAGCCACAGAAAAGGTCAGCAACCTTCCCGCTAGCCATGATTGGCTGAGATAATGAGTGGGCTGGACATGCCGAGAGATGAGTACGGATTGGTCTGCCATATAGCACGCTTCTGTCTCTTTGAGCTGGTCAGTAAGTGTAGGTAATCCTGTCTAATGCAGCTTTTTTTTATGTATCGTGTAGTAGAACTGTGTAAGTGTTGCTCTCTACTTTCTGGAGGACCGAGTTTTGAAATCAGTGGAATTACAGTATGATAGCTAAGGAGATGGAGAAAACACCTGACTCCAGATTACATCTTCAAACTAAGGACAACCATGGCATCCGTGATAGGAAGAAGCGTCCATCTGTGATGTAAGATAGTCTAGCTCGCTACATTTTCAGATATTACACTTTTCTAATTTTGACAGAGAGTCGTTTTAATTTCAAGTTAAAGTGTACTGTTAGCTAGCTAGCTAATATTACGTGTATGATCTTATTATTTGTATCTCAGAGCCATTTGCTTTGCTAGTTATATCCTAATTTTAGCTAGCTAACATTGAACCTGGTTGGTTAGCTACCTGCATATTCATGCAGGGTAGTAGTGTCATGAGTTGGGATTATGGTTCATTGTTTACCTAGCTAGCTACATGTCTTAACAAAAGACCACTATGCAAGTATCCTTTTCAATAGAATGTCACTGCGACAACTGTTGATAGACGTAGCTGGTAAATTTGCTCTACTCCGATTTCAGAGCACTCTCTTCTTAACTGACAAATTAACGCTCAACACCCGCTGAATATGGCCGGTGTCAGTAAACGTTGCCAAAAAAAGAGTAAATTGTTGCCAGCAGCACAGTTGCAGTCACCAACGCACGGGATAACATAAAAACAGCCTAACCAACTCTGCTAGGGCGAGAAAATGGTCAGTGAGCTGTTCTTTCATTTGTGTCTGGAAGTAGCTAGCAAGCTTGCCAACGTTAATCAGTTAGCTTGGGTGCTTGACTGTTGTTGTTTAGACAGTACGCTCAGATAAACTCTTAAAGAGATGGGTGGGGCTAAAGCTTAAGAGGGTGTGAACGATGCTGAATGGGTGTAGACAAAGAAGAGCTCCCCAGTAGGTACCAAAACATTCAAAGGCCATTTTCTCAAAAGTGAGGTTACAAGTTTATCAACTTTCTCAAATGCAGTGTATTATATACCATTTTGTAGCTCTTTATCCAATGTAAAAAAAAACACTTTCAAATTTTGCTACATAAGACAGAAAGAACCAAGGCAGTCGATCACATTTACCAAAAATATTATACATTTTCTCAAAATCCCAACTTAGATTGTCATTATCTATCATACTTCCAGTGTCAATCTTAAAATCTTCAATGTGGCCTGTGTAGACATTGGACTAACCTACTATGTTGACACCAATGTCATGCAATTACACCATATGGAATTTGTCCTGTGGTGCATTTTGATATTGAACTAAATATAGTTCAAGGACGTGAATGGGTTTGAGGTCACTGCCAAGCGAGAGAGAGAACACCGCACTAACTGGCGTAAAGGACCCGTGTGTTATCTGATAGAAGTGGGTGGGCTTTGTGACGGGTTCATTCTGGGACTGACATTGTGGCTGAACCCTCTAAGGCCTGGAGCGGGGCCCACTACAGCCAGGAGAGGAGAGGCCGGGCCTTTAGCTGCCTTGTCTTGACTGGACCTTCCTCACTTCTGCCCTTTTCTCTCAGACCAGGGGTCTTCTGCCCTTTTCTCTCAGACCAGGGGTCTTCAACCTTTTCTCTCAGACCAGGGGTCTTCAACCTTGCCCATGGACCTCCACCCAGGCAAACTGGAGACCCACGGACCCCCATCATATGTTCACACGTCTTGTCATTAAATTAATAATAATTGCAGGGAGAAGTAATCAACATTTTAAATGATTAGATTTGGTAGATAATTTTCATTATTTTGACCTCCCTACATTGTAATTGGAAGAGGAAGTGTAAACACTAACATAGCCTATTATCTGAAAAAGGGAACTCAAAACACATTTGTGCTAATAGCAGCTATTTAGCTGGTTAAACAAGGGTTATCCATGTTTTGGCAAACATGTACTGTACTGTACGAGGAGAAGATGAGAGAGCACCAACATCACCTGTTCACTAATTTATAAGCTGCAGACGAGCCAATGGAGTTGGTGGGGGAGGGGGGGCGTAGAGTTAGTCATTATATTGCGGTCCTAACTATCCAAGGCCAGGCCAGGTAGATGACGATGAGTCCATGATGAGTGCTGAACTGAACCAAACACTTCTCTTCCCTGGCTGGCAGACAGCTGGCTGTAGATTGATCATGGGACTGCGGGGCACAGGGGTGACGGAGGGGGCTGCGCCAGTGAAACATTAGATTCTGATTACATCGGAGTGGACAGAGAGACTGAATCCTGCTGTGGTATTCACCACACAGCCTGAAGTCACAGTTTATCACCATATCAAACACTTCAGACTGTCAGAGCAGTAGGAGAGAAGCTGAGCTGTGTGTTTAGGTGTGTGTGTGTCCAGATGGCTTCCAAATGGTCTCGCTTGGAGAGGGGGAGGAAGGGGCATATGAGAAATGATCATGAGAGACGCGAGGACTGGAGGTTCTCAAACTAGTGTGGGGGTGACAAGATAAATGTGCTACCATGTCAGAAATAGTACAGCATCAGCATAGCAACCTTTAGGGGTGGGGAGAAGGTGGTGCAGGGTCACACACACAGGGCTAGCATCAACACCAGATGACATCTAGCTCACCACATGCCCCGTCGCCTGGGTATACCTGGATAGAGCCATTAGTATATGCAAGTCATTAGTCAACATCTCCAGCCACCACAGGGTGCCTCCCTATCAGGCCCCAACACCATCCCCTAACATCTCACTCTATCTGGGGTTCACTTAAGGCCTGTTGGGAGGCCCCCTCCAGCCCCCCAAATGAAGAACAGCACTTGCTCTTTCGCAGGGCACAAAGTTGGAAAGATTAGAGGAGAAAGAGGGATGGAAGGATGGAGAGATAGAGCTTGTCCTCCAACTCAAACCCATTTTGATTCCTCTGATCAGTATCATAATCCACCGCCAAGAAGGAGGCTAATGAAGACCAGAGAGAGAGAGTAAGCTGACTGAGCATCTCCCTCCTCTTCCAGTCTGGCTGCTTGATATGATCATCCCAGTCAGTCCTGCATTCTTCTATCCTCTGACCCACCAGGAATTTTAACCTTGTTATTTAGAGAGAGCATTTATTTTGCCAGTTGCCTGCAGCTGTGTGTGGTATCATCACACACACAGGCAGACACGTACACGCACGCAGGCACAAATGCAGGCACGCACACGGACGGACACACACAGATGGCGATCGCAGCCAGGATCAGTTAATGCTGATACGCCTCTTATCAAGGTCTTCTGAGGCTTTTTTTAGGAAAACAGAGGGTGTCAGTCACTCAGACAGGCTAGATAGAGCCCCCATCTCCCGGAGTGTCAGAGCCCATATGTAGTGCAGGAATGCTGCAGCTCGCGTGTTAACCACCACCAACTACAGCCCTCCTCTAGCCTTTTGCCAAATGCCAGAGTTGACAGGTAGGCTGTTGCCGGTGTGTGTGTGATGTATGTAGTGCTTGCGCGGGTGCGTGTGTTTGCGTGGGTGTGTCTGTGCGCGTGTGCATGTGTGTGTGTGTGCCTTACAGCCACAGCGCTGTGTATTGCTTGTCTGAAGGTCCCCGGACATCAAACAGCCAGTTGGTCAGCTGAGTCAACAGCGACAGAGGCATAACCTGGCCGTAACCCTGGAGATCAATGGCAGAGTGTGGGTGAGAGGGTGAAAGGGCCACGCTGGGCCGTGGTGGTGGGCTCCACTCCACACCCTTTGATCCCACACAGACGTGAGGTGGGGTGGGCAGACTGAGGGAGAGAGAGATACTAACAGGGAGAGCACTCATAAACAGAGAGGGGAGACCCAGAGTAAGACACACACAATGCTCCCCTCTTTCGAAACCAATAACTCAGTGGGATCATTTTAAAAGGATCTGTCTCAGCTACAGTACACAGAGAGAGCAGCGGTGGCTGATCTAAAGGAGATAGAACATGATTTATTAGCTGAGGTGAACTCTAAAAGGCTTTGGAATGTTTCATTGAGGGGAAGTATCAGCCAAAAGGCCTTTTCAATGGGAACATTGTGCTGTAGTGTGTGTGTGTGTGTGTGTGTCTTCATCATCTGATTGACTGAGGTGCTAGTAAGTAGTCAGTTTAGTTCAGTGGTAAAGAACACAGCACTCAGATAGCAACAGGCTGAGAGAGAAGGGGACAACTAACTGAGGTATGTAGGTGAACAACAAGAAACTGTTGGAGCAGTCTCCTCTGACTGCCTCTACACTCATATCCTACAGACAGGGTGTCCGTGATGACAGCCACGCACGCACATGCACACACACACACGAATACATGAGCACACACATTCATAGTCAAACACACTCATACATACGGTGCCTTCAGAAAGTCTTCATAACCCTGGAYTTATTCCATTTTGTTGTGTTACAGCCGTATTCTTTTTTCCTCTCACCCTTCTACACACAATACCCCATAATGACAAAGTGAAAACATATTCTTAGAAATGTTTGCACATTATTTGAAAATGAAAAACAGAAACATCTAATTTACATAAGTATTCCCACCCCTGAGCCAATACATGTTAGAATCACATTTGGCAGCGATTGTACAATATTTGCCCATTATTCTGTTCAAAATTATTCAAGCTCTGTCAAATTGTTTCATTTTTTTAACATGAAATACCCCTGAAAAAATGAACAATTACAAGCATACCCATAACATCATGCAGCCACCACTATGCTTTAAAATATGGAGAGTGAGATAAGATAAAGATATGGAGAGTGAGATAAGATAAAGATAACACTTTGTATTCAGGACATCCAGTTCATTTCTTTGCAGTACTACTTTAGTGCCTTGTTGCAAACAGGATGCATGTTTTGTAAAATGTTTTTATTCTGTACAGGCTTCCTTCTTTTCACTCTGTCAAGTGGCTTAGTATTGTGGAGTAACTACAATGTTGTTGAGCCATCTTCAGTTTTCTTCTATCACAGCCATTAAACTGTAACTGTTTTAAAGTCACCGTTGGCCTCATTGTGAAATCCCTGAGCGGCTTCATTCTCTAAGGCAACGGAGTTAGGAAGGACGCCTGTATCTTTGTAGTGACTGAGTGTATTGATACACCATCCAAAGTGTAATTAATAATTCCACATTGCTCAAAGGGATATTCTTTTTTGTTTATTGTTACCCATCTACAAATAGGCGCACTTCTTTGCGAGGCATTGGAAAACCTCCCTGGTCTGTGTGGTTGAATGTGTGTTTGAAATTGTATCTGTGGGGTACAGAGATGAGGTAGTCATTCAAAAACCCTGTTTAACACGATTATTGCACATGCACACACAACTTATTATGTGACTTGTTAAGCACATTTTTACTCCTGAACTTATTTAGGCTTGCCATAACAAAAGTGGTTGACTACTTATTGACTCAAGACATTTCAGCTTTCATTTTTAATGAATTTGTTACATTTTTCAAAAACATAACTCCACTGATATTATAGTGTATTATGTGTAGGCCAGCGACAAAATTTCTCAATTTAATTTAAAATTCTGGCTGTAACAAAACAAAATGTGGAAAAAGTCAAATGGGTGTGAATACTTTCTGAAGGCACTGTAGGAACACAAAGGGGGGAGGGCGGCTAAATCTTATGTGCAAAAATCAGCTTTTAACTTAACAGTGTAGCCTATACCTTGAGCCCCAAAACATGAAAGTGTCAGAGCCCCAGGGCTTTTTTAACAGGAGCTTTTGAAGTGTACGTTTACAATAAACACAACATTTAAAACCTAGGATTACCGCTCCGTTTTCACAGCTGTTTGGAAGCCAATTCCAACATTTTTAAATATGCTTTCTTTTTATTGGTTTTGATTTGAGGGTGGAAATGAAGTTACTTGAGGTCCAGAGCCGGCTGGATTTCTGTTCTACCTGATTATTAATTGCACCCGTCTAAACCAGTCCCTGGTCAGAGGGGAACAATAAAAAAATGCAGTGGCACTGGTTTTGAAGTCCAGAGTCAGGGTTGGGTAGGTCTCTTTCTAAATGTAGCGTTACAGTTACTAGTTACCTGTCCAACATTGGTTTTAAACGTAAATCTAACCTTAACCCTAACGTTAACCACACTGCTAACCTCTAATGCCTAACCCTAACCTTCAATTAAGACCAAAAAGCTCAATTTTGTTTTAATTAATTTGAACAATATCGCCAATGTCAACCTGCTTAAGAGGCATTAGAAGAAGACAAAAATGAATATTACCAATTGAACAACATCCATTGCAGGATAAATCAAATGTTAGAGTTTGGATGTTGCATTTTACTTCATGGGTTGCTTTCTACTACAGATAATAATATGATTATCTTTACATCTTTCCAGCCATTCCAATTAATTTAATAACACCTGATCTTCAAGATTAGGACTTGGGAACTATAGATTAGCCAAATTGTTTTACCTGAGCATCAGCCCAAAACCAAGAACTATTTAGCCTACTCTGTTGTTTATGATTTTGTTGTCATGGAGGACTGATTGGGCTCATTTCTTTAAGTTGAAGAAGAAATGTTGCTCTCGGAATGGCATGCTTCGAGCACTACCGAAAAGCGCTATTTGCATTTGAAAAATTAACCCCATATAGTGCATTTGCTAAAGACGCCTATTTTTTACATTTGTTGGTGACAGTTTGATATCTTGATAATTTGCAGCTGTTTAAGTCTATAAAAAGTGTGTGGGTTTGAGCATGTGTCCGTTTTTGAGCAATAAAAGCCCCATTCATGGTCTTCTTAAATGAAACTTGTTTTTGACAGTATGGAGCACAATACCATGGGTGAGTTTAGAAGGGAGAAACTCGCTGAAACTTTAATTCCATAGGTTGGGATCCGCACTATGCAACTGTTGCAAGTAGAGGTCGACCGATTAATCGGAATGGCTGATTAATTAGGGCCGATTTCAAGTTGTTTTCATAACAATCGGTAATCTGCATTTTTGGACACCGATCATGGCCGATTACAATGCACTCCACGAGGAGACTGCGTGGCAGGCTGACTACCTGTTATGCGAGTGCAGCAAGGAGCCAAGGTAAGGTGCTAGCTAGCATTAAACCTATCTTATAAAAAACAATCAATCAATCATAATCACTAGTTAACTACACATGGTTAATGATATTACTAGTTTATCTAGCTTGTCCTGCGTTGCATATAATCGATGCGGTGCCTGTTAATTTATCAATGAATCACAGCCTACTTCGCCAAACGGGTGATTTAACAAGCGCATTTGCGAAAAAAGCACTGTCGTTGCACCAATGTGTACCTCACCATAAACATCAACGCCTTTCTTAAAATCAATACACAGTATATATTTTTAAACCTGCATATTTAGTTAATATTAGATCATAGATTACTGCACCTGTACATAACCCATCTACAATTTAGCCCAAACAACTACCTCTTTACCTACTGTATTTATTTTATTAATTTATTTTGCTCCTTTGCACCCCATTATTTTCTGTCTCTACTTTGCACTTTCTTCCGCTGCAAACCAACCATTCCAGGGTTTTTTTTTTAGTTTTATTTTACTTGCTGTGTTGTATTCACTTCACCTCCATGGCCTTTTATATTTTTATTTATTTATTTTATTTATTTATACATATATTTGTTTGCCTTCACCTCTCTTATCTCACCTCATTTGCTCACAGTATATATACATATTTTTTTTTTTTCACTGTATTATTGACTATATGTTTGTTTTACTCCATGTGTAACTATGTGTTGTTGTATGTGTCGAACTGCTTTGCTTTATCTTGGCCAGGTCGCAATTGTAAATGAGAACGTGTTCTCAATTTGCCTACCTGGTTAAATAAAGGTTAAATAAATAAATAAATAAAAAAAAATATTGCCTGCTAACACGAATTTCTTTTAACTAGGGAAATTGTGTCACTTCTCTTGTGTTCTGTGCAACAGAGTCAGGGTATATGCAGCAGTTTGGACCGCCTGGCTCGTTGCGAACTGTGTGAAGACCATTTCTTCCTAACAAAGACAGCCAACTTTGCCAAACGGGGGATGATTTAACAAAAGCGCATTTGCGAAAAAAGCACAATTGTTGCACGAATTTTACCTAACCATAAATATCAATGCCTTTCTTAAAATCAATACCCAGAAGTACATTTTTTAAAACCTGCATATTTATTTAAAAGAAATTCATGTTAGCAGGCAATATTAAACTAGGGAAATTGTGTCACTTCTCTTGCGTTCATTGCACGCAGAGTCAGGGTATATGCAACAGTTTGGGTCACCTGGCTCGTTGCGAACTAATTTGCCAGAATTTTACGTAATTATGACATAACATTGAAGGCTGTGCAATGTAACAGAAATATTTAGACTTATGGATGCCACCCGTTAGATAAAATACGGGACGGTTCCGTATTTCACTGAAAGAATAAATGTTTTGTTTTCGAAATGATAGTTTCCGGATTTGACCACATTAATGATCTTAGGCTCGTATTTCTGTGTGTTATTATATTATAATGAAGTCTATGATTTGATAGAGCAGTCTGACTGAGCGGTGGAAGGCAGCAGCAGGCTCGTAAGCATTCATTCAAACAGCACTTTACTGCGTCTGCCTGCAGCTCTTCGCAATGCTTCAAGCATTGCGCTGTTTATGACTTCAAGCCTATCAACTCCCGAGATTAGGCTTGCAATACTAAAGTACCTATTAGAACATCTACTAGTCAAAGGTATATGAAATACAAATGGTAGAGAGAGAAATAGTCCTATAATAACTACAACCTAAAACTACTTACCTGGAAATATTGAAGACTCATGTTAAAAGGAACCACCAGCTTTCATATGTTCTCATGTTCTGAGCAAGGAACTTAAACGTTAGCTTTCTTACATGGCACATATTGCACTTTTACTTTCTTCTCCAACATTTTGTTTTTGCATTATTTAAACCAAATTGAACATGTTTCATTATTTATTTGAGTCTAAATTGATTTGATTGATGTATTATATTAAGTTAAAATAAGTGTTCATTCAGTATTGTTGTAATTGTCATTATTACAACTAATATATATATATAAATATACATATATATTTTCTTATGTTTACATTTTTTTGATTATTATATATTTTTTTATTATTATTATTTATTTTATTTTAAATTGGCCGGTTAATCGGTATCGGCTTTTTTTGGTCCTCCAATAATCAGTATCGGCGTTGAAAAATCATAATCGGTCGACCTCAAGTTGCAAGAGCGCATTTTATACTGGCTGACCACTGGGGCATACTCATTATGCCGATTCTGTTGCAAAACCTTTCTGAAACGGAAGCAAATGGAACGAAACGGAGAGAGTCATCTGAATTTGTCCAAGAGAAACTCTCGTTTTACTCTGTTTGCTTCCATTTGGTTCTTAAACAGTAAACGGTTTCCTTAATGAATATACCCCTGGTCGCCAAAACAATGATTGATAGGCAGTTAAACTTCTTCAATTAAACCATTATTGGGGTAAAAAACACATACATTTGTGAACAGCCATCCACATTCAAAAAATCTACAATGCATAAGGCACAAATAGCTAAATGAGAGCAGCAGTGTGAATCACATCAATGCGCTATGCAGCCTAGATATCAATAATAAGTGATACCCGTATTGCCTTTAGGCTACACCACTGCTGTCATCCTTACCTCCAAGTGTTTATTCAAGTTGGAAAATGCCGACAGCATTATCTTTGGAAGACTTAGCTTGGACTACAAAAACCTATTCCTGCTTTTTTCCCGCAATCCATCAAATGCATCTGGTGTGTCATCATAGTGTTCTCTGACTTGTAATCAGACTCGCACRGGTTGAACAAACTTAAAAACTTGAGCCTTTTTTCAATGCTGATTTTAATGTCATTGAGAAAACAGAAAGGTGTTAAATATTTTTTGCACAAAACATCCTTTMTGAATTTAAAAGTCATCCTAGAAGTAATTATCYWGTTTTTCAAAAGTATCTGTAATCTGATTACTACATTTATCCGTTACATGTAACAGATTACATGTAATCCGTTACTCCCCAACCCTGTCCAGAGTTTGAGGGCGATAGAGGGTGACAGCTTAATCTGTCCAAATAGATTATACGATAAAAGCCTGAGGGTCTAATTACATATTTATAAGGATCTGTGTAATACACTATCTACAATGTGCTGAGCATTTAGCCTAGTGCTAGCTTGGTGCCGTCCACAGATTATTATTGCTGGATGATCCCAGGTGGTTGTTTTGGCTGACTACAGGAGTAGCTGCTAGTGCTACTCATCTGGACGAGCACAATCATCTTTGGTCAAATAAAAAAAGAACAAAGACTTCAGTTCTCCTAGCCAGGTCTAATCTGACAAACTGATCATTATAGTAAGCACATGATATTGGCACAACATAGATAATGGGTTTGCAAGAGGATGAGTTGTGGATGAGCAGAGATCAGTGGAGGATCTGTATGTGGCTGGCTGACTCACCCGCTCGTTGCAGGCCGCTGTCGTCCTCAGCTTCTCCTCAATCTCCTTCCCGATCTTCTGCACCGTCACCTGGGTCTGCTTGATGGCTCTCTGTGCTGTGTGGAGCCTAGAAAGTACAGGGAGGAAGAAAATCAGGTTATTAATCAAAAGGCTCTCTACCACAGGAACTCAACAGACATGTACTGTATAATAGAGGATGCTTATATGTGATGCTGACAGATTTACAATACAACTGCAGGAGAGTAAATAAATAACTATACAGAAGAACAGAGGTCAGACTCTCCTCTCCGGGCAGCATAATGTCAGCCATCTTGTTAGCTGCGCTATTTGTTAATGTTATATAGGTTTGTTTGGAGGACAGATGGAGGTCTGAGTTATGATGGACCACATGTGTGTCCTTAATTTGTGGCGAGAGTTTGTTTCCCCTTATTGTTTCTTTTCCTAATTTACTGGGGTTTAATCTATATTGTTGTGCTGTGTTGTCTCCAAATGTCTCAAGTTAATGAAAGTTCCAAATTAACAAAGGACAAAGCAGGTTTTGAGAACGTCGAAAGAACAAAGTTAATTAAAATGACTCTTAAGATGTAGTTATAGATTCAGGGGACATATCAGGTTCTCAAATACCCAAGAACCACAAATAACCCACCAGTATTTTAATCACTTTTATTTTCTAATATATCTAACCACAATTTAAGGCTTCAATGTTGCCCTATGGACCTAAACATACTAAATCCAGACCACTGAGAGAAACCTCAACGGGCCATTTAATAAACCCTCACCACAAACATGGAAGACATTCCCAAAACTTTTGGGTACTGAAGTCATTCATTCATTGTCCTCTCTGGAGAGGGAACAATAACAACAATACCAAAAGACAAGCCTAAACGTTATTGCAGCTATCAATCACAGACTTGATTAACTCTCCAAGTATGCTTTCAACAGCTCCAGGCCTCATGGGGAGGGAGGGAGAGAGGGAGACTGAGATGCTCCCCACAACAGAGCTGCCCCAGGGACACGTCTAATAGGAACAGACAACCATCACACCGGGCTGAGATATGAGGGTCTTCCTCACACGCAGGAGGGCAGCCATTAGCAATAATATTGTCAGAGAGACTCGAGATCATCCTTGTTCTGTCTAATTTACAGACACGCTCAATGGGAGGTAAGCGTTAGATGTGGCAGTGTGGCTGGCATTTTCTGACCAATTCTCTCTCATCTACAGTATGAATGGTTCTACCATCTGGTCTGGGGGCTCCCGATGGAGAGATGTGGTTATCTTTCAGCCCCCCTGCCCCAACTTTCCAACCCACCATTCTTCCAGTCACATCATTCCACCTCTTTCTGAAGCAGGCTGTTCCTCACATCTCCATCCTACAATCCCTCCTTCTGTCTGTTGTTCGCTACTAGTGAACCCTGAGGATGATCTAAGAACGTGCCGCCTGGCCTGTGTTTAATAGTAATATCGCAGCACTTAACCTAGATAATGCTAAGGCAGATTCCCGCCCCAAACCACTATGCATAGTCTTCAGTCAATCAATGCACCAAAACCAGTGCAGTTCTTCAGCTTTTGGCTGAATCAGTTGACTTGGTGGAAGCCACAAAGACTATTTTAAGGGCCCAGGATTGTGGATAATCCTGTACTGGTGCCAAAACACTCTGCGAGCTTTCATACTCCACTTCTGGGGCCTTTTAAACTGTCATCAGGGTCCAGGTAAACTGAGGGCTGGTGGTTTCCCCTTCCTCTAGTACTTTAACATAATGGGAATATTCAACCACAACTTTCTTCTAAAATTCCTACTATGCTTCTTTCTTAGGAATTCTGAATCATTCTCAACACCTTACTTCGGAGCACGAATCTGAAAAGAAGCCTTTAGGTCTTTCCCAATTTACCACAATCTCAAAATTGATCAAAAACATTTAACAAAATTGGTCTCTGTGACTACGTACATCTTTCTTCACTACGTGACTGCAACCACCTGGGTCCACACATGCCTCTCTCTCTCAGTAAAGGTTACATTAAGCAGGGTGGCGTGGAGCCACAGCCTTTTCAGATAAACGTCCCTCTTTTCACTCACGTATCCCATATCCGTTGCTTTCGTTCCTCAATTTTCTTAAATTAGGTAATTGGCTAAATCAGTGAGGCTAAAAACTCCATTCCTCTATCCATGCTGAACAAGGCAGCTAGTTGTCTGCCAATAAGTCATCTAGGCTACATACATCATGGGCCTTTTGGGGTCGGGTGGTGAAGGGGGAGGTACTCGGGTGCAGCTCTTTCCCACTGCTTGCGCTTGAATGTGGTCCATGTGTGAGCAGCAGCTCTGGGTATTAGTCCATAGACTATATACACTCGCCTCTCATGATGCAACAACCACTTGTGGTTGAGTTCATAGTGGTTGCAGTGGGGAACGTGGTTATGGCAGAGTGAGAATGTGGCGTGTGGTCATGGAAGAAGTGGAAGTGGGGAATTTTAGTAACTTTACAGGACTGTTGAGAAAAGGGGTTTTGCTTAGGTATGCAGTCCCTCAGAGCCTTCTTGGAACTGCCTCTTTTAGTGGGTTTTATGCCTGACCCTCCATAAAATTGGTTTACACTAATCCAGCTCTGAGATATTTCCACAGATCTAGGGTGCCTCCAGCCCCCTCCATGTTTTTTCATTAAAACGCTGTTCCTCAGACACCTCAGGATATTACTGTGTGTGGTAGGAGGACGGAGCCCAGCCCAACATTCATCACTCCTGTATCTTCAGTAAGTGGGGTCAGACACTAACTTCTAATGATTTCACACTTTAAGAACGGAGGGAGGGAAAAAAATCTCTACTACAATCATTCACTTTTCTTCCCATTTCAACCTGCCTGGGAAGACAACGATAGCCGTTGGAGATAGTCCTAGGAAACGTCAGAGCAAAGCCATTTTGACAGCTTTATCAGTCCGAGGTGATTGCGATGGAGGAATCTGATATGGCCACTTCCCCTAGGTGAGTGCTGTTATCTCCCCAGTCCTTCACGCATGTCTGAAACCCTTATCAGCTCTACCAGTCTGAGGCTAGGAGGGCCAGGGCCCCTGGACCACAGGGGGGAGGGGGGTGAACAAGTCCCAGGCAACTATGCCCTCACTGGGGCAGTACAACCACCAGGCTGGCACACACCCCTCCAGAAAACCCACTGAACGATAAACAACTTTCCATTTTCTACAACAGGACTAGTGAAAATGACAACTAGGGATTACTTGGAGTTACAATTCAAATAAGTACGCATTTCAGATGTGCTTCAAAAGGACATTCAGTCCTTGACTTAAGATCTATATGCATCTAAAAATAATAACATCTGTTGGCCTAAAACCTTAAATCAGTTGGTGGGTGAATGCCTGATAAAAGCATGTTGATTACAACAACATTTTTGAACTCTCAAATGGAACATTTGCCCTAAACAGACAGCTGCTTGGAAGCCATCTTTAAAGAATTGTTGTTTGCGATGCTGCGTCTCACAGAATAAAGGAGGAAAGAAGTAAGGGTTGATGGATTTATGAGGTGCAAAATCAATGAACATTGTAATAAATACAAAATGGCATTGACTTTCTAACCTCATACACATCCAGTACGTAGTAACTCCTTGCAGAGTGGCCTCCCCAAAGCACTGGTTCTGATGGCCTGTACCATTCATGGATTCATTTACCCAACTAATGATCTCCAAATAAATATTTACCATGGTTTATACATAGAGCAACAGGCCAGCAAACCCAATCTCACAATCAGTGCCGAGCAACAGCAAAGGCAGATGTATCATCTGGCTTACAGAGATAAAGGTAGGAAAACAACTAGGGGAAAAGAGAGAGAAAAGAAAAGAGAGAAATAGAGAGAAAAAGAGAGAAAGAGATCAAGGGCAATCAGTGAAGTACAAACACCAATGCAAATACAACCCGTATTAACGGATTCTTTATTTTCCATTTTGTACTTCAACTATTTGCACATTTTTACAACACTGTACATTGCCATAATATACCATGAGTGTAATGTTTACTGTTAGTTTTATTGTTTATTACACTTTTGTTTATTGTCCATTTATTTTGCTTTGGCAATTGAAACATATGTTTCCCATGCCGATAAAACCTTTTAAATTGAAAGAAGAAGAAAAAATATCCCATCCTCTGTCCCTCTGGAGAATAGAGTAGGGGCACATCGAAACAAAACACATTTCATTGCCTTATATAGCATTGGGGGTTGGGGTCTTGCTCTCCTCAATCACAAAGCAGTTGATGAGATAGCTTAACGCCTGGGTCTATTCCATTTTTCCACAATGGCTTGTAGCGGTTCTCGGGTTTTTGTTCGTTATCATGCATTTTTCATCCCCCCCTCATATCGTTCCGACACTGTGCTTTTTGTTTTGAGAGACCGCTTGACGTCGCAGGCATGGAAACTTTTTGTGGATCTTTTGTGTTAGAGAGAAAAAGCGAGGAAGCGAGGTGCAGTTGGTATCTAAGAAAACATAAGAGGGGGGAGGGGAGGAGGTTGACAAAACACTTTTCTTTTGCTGTGTGATACGATGGGCTTCATTTCTGAAATGTTCTTATATCAGGTGACAAGAGATTGGGGCCCTTGTTTATGTTTTTGGCCCCTCTCCACCTCCGCTTCCACTTCCTCGGTCTACAGATATAGGTCATACACACAGAAAGACACAAACACCTTACAGACAGGCCTGGAACATAGGCTGGAAGAGAGACAACTAGATCAGACATGTACTTTTACTGAATGGACTAATAGTTCAAAACTACTCATCGGAGCATATCGATTAAATCAATCATAAAATAATTGAGACTGTTTGATCTTACAAATGAAACCAATAGAATACATTCACACCCTTAGTCATTTGTATCTTAGAAATAAAATAAACACAAAAATAGAGTGTATGTTTTACAGATAACACAAATATGTAACAGGTACCCAACAACGGCCAAACAACAAAAAGGAAGGGGAAAAGAGGCAGAGGGGTGACATAGTTGGAAAACCAAATAAACACCTTCCATTCTGCCGCATACCTGGACCTCAACAGCAGGGCAGAGAATGTCAACACATTTTACCCTGTCGCTATTCACTTCAAATTTCACCATTGTACATGGAGGGGGAGATAAGATTGTCCCCCCATAGAAAATATTTTGGTGCGCCTGCTCTCTGTGGATGGATGGATGGATGCCTCATTATTGACTTCCTCCAAGATGTTGTAAGTCAACAAGCTTGGTTTACAATACATGGCAACTTGAGAGAAATGCATGCTGGGAAACCCCATGAGCAACCCTGAGAAAGGATACTTTAGTCTTCTAGGGTCACAGAGAGGCCAGGCCCCTCCCACTTGATTACAAACTAGAGGTTCCCACCTCCCCTGCCACCAGAGAAACCCCCTTCACCTCAGCCTAAACCCAAAGTGTCCTTCTAGGTCAATAAAGCTGCCGGGGGTAATGAACCCAACAATAAACAACTAATATCCTTACCGCACGAAGACTTGCCTTTTACCACCACTGTTACATCAATTAGGATCAAAGTTAGGGCCTAGCATGCCTACTCCCCTGACAGCAGTGTTCGCTGACCGCCAGCGAGCGATGTTGGCCCCGGAAGAAAGAAAGAGATATAGCCTAAACAACCAGGAGCAGGAACACTCAGTCTACATGGGCACCAAACAGAACGAATTAGAGAGGAACTACATGAAACTGTCCAAAAAGAAAAGCGTGATTTTTGTTAATTAATTAGTGCACACCGTAGCAAATTAACAAGACCCAGGAGTCTACATGGGCCTAGTGGCTGGAAACAAACAAAGAATGCAGGCTACTGGCATGGCGTGTGAGACTCTTAGTTTCTCCCATTTGAAACACCTTGAAAATAAAAAAACAGACAAAAAACATGTCTATAATGTCTTGACATAACTGTAATATACTAAACGTGAGAATGTAACTAACTCATAGAACACATGAAATAGTAGCCTAACGCATGATTTTAGGGATAGCGAAGAAAAAGAGATTTCCACACTAAGTTTGGAGCTCAGAGGAATGTTAGGGTGAATAGCTGCAAAAAAATGGCCCTGAGGACCACCTCTTACAACAGGAGTCCCTCAGCACCTACTGGGCTTGTTTTGATACCGCCCAAGTATACTCCTGAGGTGTGATAGCAAAATAGCATAGATACATCCATATTATGCACAGTGATTTGGGGTTTAGTAGCCAGTTTGTTTTCTGTAGTCTGAATGGTGGCGTTGGGACCCTGGGGGTCAGCTCTCTGGGCCTGGAGTGGGCCAGCTGTTTAAATGGGTCCCCTTAATCCGGCCCAGAACAATATCCTGTGGCTGAGAGCAGGCAGGCGACCCACAGGACTGCTATGAGGCAAGGCACTAACTACAGGAAAGGCTTATCACCTCCCCTAGACACTGGGTCAGGGCAGACCCCCTCTAGCCTTCACAGTGGAACACTGCCTCCGTTTTCACACACTGAACAGACACAAACACACACACACACACACACACAGGAGGGAGGTCAGTAAAATAAATAATCTGAGAATACAGAGAAAGAACAACGTGGCTGTTAGCTTAGCTTGCACGATTCTTGCCATTTTCTTTCGACCACTCATCAACTAGCTGTTTTCGGCCACAGGACTGCCGATGACCGGATGTTTTTGTTTGTCATTCTATTCTCGGTAAAACCTAGACACTGTCATACAAGAAAAGCTCAGGAGGATGGACGTTTCTCAGATACTGGAACGGGCACGCCTGGCACCGATGATCATACCATGCTCAAAGTCGCTTTTTCCCATTCTCACGTTCAATCAAACAGTAACTGAATGCCTCAATGCCTGTCTGTCTGCTTTATATATTAAGCTATGTGACTATCTGTAGGAGCGAACCATTTTCGTGAACRGGGTGGTGTATCGAATAAACTGCCCAGTGTATATACCCTGTGCTAAAATGATACATAGAGTTACAGCGCATACACAGATGTAATTCGCTTTCGTTTTACAACTGTGAATAAGATTCCTGGAGCCACTCGAGTACTAGGCCTACATTTCCAGTCTAAGGTACATTATCCATTTCAAATTATAAGTTTATAAAAACCTGTACCCGTAGGCTGCCGCTCAAAAGAAAAAAACAGTAAGAAATATATACAGTTTAATAATTAATAATACATTCAGGAAAATCAAACAAAAAATAGAATTGGGCCTCCACCACCAACCTCCCATTCCCCCAACCAACATGTCTCCATCCAAACCACCCACCCCTGGAAACCATGTTTACCACTCCTTCGCACACCCCCTAGCAACTAAGATTGCGCCCACTTCCACATCATATGAAGGAATGTGCCAACCTGATTTAGGGAACACAGTGAACCGTTGGGGCCAATCTCATCGTAAAACATTTTATTGGTGTTTAATACAGTCTGTGAACAAACTTATAATATTTAAGTTGATGATTTGGATTATGGGATGCCAAGGTCATATTTGTTCATATTCTGTTCCAGTTAAAGAGTTGTTCAAACTCAGAACATAAGCTTTTTCCAAAGGTTGTTTATATATTTTAGAGATCAGTCCTTTCGGGAGCCCAAATAATTCATTTATAAATCCCATCATTGGATGGTTCGGTAGTTTGGTTTCCCAAGGAACTCCTAAGTTTTAAATATAGAAAAAAAGATTTGCCCTGTAATGAGTATTTGTTTTTCAAATCTTTGAATTTTCTCAAACCACTACTGTCCATGATATCGGCAAGGGTACGGATTCAACGTTTGGACCATTGAGGGTTGCAATATAGCAGGGAGTTATTGTGAAATATTGGAGTATTGCCATGTAATTTTGATTCCCAGTTGCATTGTTTTTCAATTTTGCGCCAAATAGAAATGGTGTGCACAACAATAGGACCAAAGTGTAGTTTATAATGTTTAAGGGATGTATCAGTGAAGACCACCTCTTCCAAGGCAATAGGAGACACCATATTTCTCTCTATACTAAGCCAGGGGGCAGCATAATAATGTCAAAACCAATTTAGGATGAAATGCAAATCCCTGGAAATACAATTGAAATGTTTGGTACGAATAGTTCTGCTACGTCTCTCCCTCTAAGCAAGTTAACTTTACCTTGCCATATTTGAAACCGCACTATGGATTTTATCCCAATAGCTAGAAGGGGGAGACAAGAGAAGCATTGAACTACAGAAATTCAGCTGTTGCAATATATTCATTTTGACAATAAATAAACTCAGCAAAAAAAGAAGTCCCTTTTTCAGGACCCTGTCTTTCAAAAGAATTCGTAGAAATCCAAATAACTTCACAGATCTTCATTGTAAAGGGTTTAAACACTGTTTCCCATGCTTGTTCAATGAACCATAAACAATTAATGAACATGCACCTGTGGAACGGTCATTAAGACACTAACAGCTTACAGACAGTAGGCAATTAAGGTCACAGTTATGAAAACTTAGGACACTAAAGAGGCCTTTCTACTGACTCTGAAAAACACCAAAAGAAAGATGCCCAGGGTCCCTGCTCATCTGCGTAGACGTGCCTTAGGCATGCTGCAAGGAGGCATGAGGACAGCAGATGTGGCCAGGGCAATAAATTGCAATGTCCGTACTGTGAGACGCCTAAGACAGCGCTACAGGGAGATAGGACGGACAGCTGATCGTCCCTCGCCGTGGCAGACCACATGTAACAATAACAACACCTGCAAAGGATCGGTACATCCGAACATCACACCTGTGGGACAGGTACAGGATGGCAACAACAACTCCCCGAGTTACACCAGGAATGCACAATTCCTCCATCAGTGCTCAGACTGTCCGCAATAGGCTGAGAGAGGCTGGACTGAGGGCTTGTAGGCCTGTTGTAAGGCAGGTCTTCACCAGACATCACCGGCAACAACGCTGCCTATGGGCACAAACCCACCATTGCTGGACAAGACAGGACTGGCAAAAAGTACTTTTCACTGACGAGTCGTGGTTTTGTCTCACCAAGGATGATGGTCAGATTCGCGTTTATCGTCGAAGGAATGAGCGTTACACCGAGGCCTGTACTCTGGAGCGGGATCAATTTGGAGGTGGAGGGTCCGTCATGGTCTGGGGCGGTGTGTAACAGCATCATCAGGCAATTCAACGCTGTGCGTTACAGGGAAGACATCCTCCTCCCTCATGTGGTACCCTTCCTGCAGGCTCATCCTGACATGACCCTCCAGCATGACAATGCCACCAGCCATACTGCTCGTTCTGTGCGTGATTTCCTGCAAGACAGGAATGTCAGTGTTCTGCCATGGCCAGCGAAGAGCCCGGATCTCAATCCCATTGAGCACGTCTGGGACCTGTTGGATTGGAGAGTGAGGGCTAGAGCCATTACAGGAACTTGCAGGTGCCTTGGTGGAAGAGTGAGGTAACATCTCACAGCAAGAACTGGCAAATCTGGTGCAGTCTATGAGGAGGAGATGCACTGCAGTACTTAATGCAGCTGGTGGCCACACCAGATACTGACTGTTACTTTTGATTGACACCCTCTTTGTTCAGGGACTCATTATTCCGTCACATGTCTGTGGAACGTGTTCAGTTTGTCTCAGTTGTTGAATCTTGTTATATTCATACAAATATTTACACATGTTAAGTTTGCTGAAAATAAACGCAGTTGGCAGTAAGAGGACGTTTCTTTTTTTGCTGAGTTTATTTGTCTGGTTAAAGCAACTGGGATATTAGTCCATCTACTGAGGTTGAATTGAATTGATCTGAGCATTCTGTTAATTTCTGGAAATGGTTTTATCGAAGGAAGTAAATACTGTATATCTATTCACAAATATTTAAAATGGGAAAGGATTGGGATTTCATAAGTAGAGATTAAGTCCTCCATCGGGGTCTTGAGAAGCAGTATGGCAGATTTGGTTAGATGTATTTTTGAACTTGAGAGAGCTGAATTTGTCTATCTTCAAAACTTTTGGGAGTGATTGAGATAAATTTTTTCGATAAAGTGAGATATCGTTGGCATATAATAAGACGGTGATCAGTAGAATTGAGAGATATCGGTGTAATTTCATTCGATTGTTAAATTGCCTGTGCCAGAGGTACCATAGACAAAAATAGCAGAGGTGAGATGGGATCACCTTGCCTGTTATTTCAAGTTATTTTGAAAGGAACAGAGCAGGTATTGCCCCACAGGCCATGGTGCATCTTGACTGTTCTCCCTTGGCTTTCCACTCCATCTGCTCCCCCAGGCCCAGCTCTTCAGAGGAAGTGCAGTGTTTTCCATAAGCGCCGGCCGTCGGCTTAATAGCCGATAACGGACTTATTGTAGGGCCGGCTACTTTATCCACTTAATAAATGAACTAGGCTTCTTTTAATTTAAAAGTTTCAATTCGCTAGTCAGAAAAGTCTGTATAGCCTTCTCCCGCTAGAACGAAAGATATGTATCTTCTAGTGATCTATTGATAGGACAGTCACAAAGCGAACGATGACAGGGAAACTTAGTTTGTCTGTCTGCTGTCTGTCCCGCCTCTCGGTACCGGTGTTATTTTTGTACGCTGTGGTTGGCTGCAGTCAAATTTATTTTCACAGAGGGAGAACATGATGCTTCTTCATTATCTCCTGTGAGTAAATGTACACGTACCATGTAAGTGGTAATCATGAGTTGAAAACCATTTAATTATTGTTTCGTGGCACATATACTTATTTTCTTTTGCTTGTTTCATAGGCCTATACAGTCACGGAGTTGGGGGCATATTTACTGTGCTTTTATTGATGACCGAACAGCAAGTGTTGACTAGTTTATAAAAGATGTCAATCTGACTGAATAAAGTCAGTCTCCTATATCCCTTTGATATTCATAAATCATACAACGTAGTTATATGTCTAGGGTATCGCATCGGGACAAGTAGACCAAAGATCTTGTTTGTATTTTCCTACGATTCAAAGCCCATGTCGAGACTTGTCAGAGACCGCTAAAGTGACTCGTCAGTGTAGCCTAGTGATGGTTGTTCGCGAACCTGATTTGGCTCCCTAATTTGCATACTGGAAGGCAGAGCTGGGAACTGCCAAGGACCTCAATACACGATAATATCACAATACTTGTACGTATTCCGATTCTATATGTATTGAGATTCGATTGCCATTCGATGTTCCAAACATATTGCTCACCATATGTCTGCTGCTGAGGGACAAGTGATAATTCACAAGTGATAGTCTGATGGGTGACAATATTAGCCTATTTGTAGAAAAGGGCCATGGAGTTGGTGGAAGAATCCTTTAATTCATGGCCACTTGCTCAGCTGGGCCAGGGGCGCTTTAATTAGGTCAGGTGGAAATGTCCGACAGATCTCAACTCCATAAAAGGAGGAAATCGCCGTCGCCTGATCTCGCTGTTTTCTCTTCCTTAACTCCGTCTAATCCAGAAGTTTTGTGCGTCCATGAATCCACGTAAATCCACCGAATCTGTTACCTTTCAGCTGAACTATCTGTTGCGATCGGGAGAGTGGGCCATCAGTTATTGTTTATAGTTATCACCGCGGAGCGCGGCTTGGAGCGCGGCTTGGAGCGCGGCTTGGAGCGCGGCTTGGAGCGCACGTTTCAAACCTATTGTGTAATGTGAATGTTCAATGATCACAGCCCTACGGATCATCAAAGGCCAATTATGCCATCGATATACGGTTAATATGTAATGAAATTACATGTACATATGAAGACACTTGAAAGGGTGAAATATGAAACATCATTGTTTGCTGAAGTGATCGATTCTGATATCAAACTAATGGGGATTATAGATTGAATAACCGATCACTGTTTGTATTATTCTTCTCATGATAAATAGTTACGAGCCTAAATGACTCAAGGATGATCCCTATTGACTTCGTAATGAACTGGATTGCTGAATTCCCTAATTATGTTAATAATGAATGATTGTTATGATTTGATCTTTGTGATTATGAATTTGATTGGATACACTTTATTCTGTTTCCTTTGTTATGCAGCACATACTACTCAGTAAATATACCACTTTATGGTTAAAGGAATTCCTGCCTCAGTCTCATCCATTCCTCTGTCACCTGACCTGTGACCACCTGTTCACCTTCACTGTCAGTCATCCTACCTGTCCAGCTACACACACAGATTCCACTAATCTTTCACTATTCTTGATTTAATCTTGTCTTTACATATACAATTTATTTTGATTTAGAATGGACCATTATCATGCAGCGGTCTTAAAACATGGGCAGCGGGGGGAAAAAATACATGTCATCTATGTACTTAAATAGGAAATAGAGGACGCTATTTCCATGCCAGCCAGGTAGGCTATACTCCATGTGCTTAATATTAGGAAAGTTTAGATCTTTTTAATAGAGGCCATCACTCTGTTCTCGCGCCATTGCATAGCCTATAGAAATGTTGCACAACATGAGCTCATGGGCTCTCATGAAGTGTTTGAGTAGATTTTCGATTACATTTGCATTGATGTCAGAGTAATTAGAGGGACAATAGAGTGCTGGTACCAAGCAGTTAGCAAGTTTGGTAGACTACTAATGACCGTCAGCAGCATCAGAATTTGGAGAAGCCTAATTACCGTGACTAAACAGTCAAGTGTAATTTGACTGCCTTTATGACTCGTGACCGCCGGTGTGGAGGTAATACAGTCACTGTAACAGCCCTAGGCGTTATCTAAAACAACTAGCACACTGAATTCATACATTTGAAGTCATTTTAATCGTAAAGTCATGTCTTTCTATTCAATACTAAAACTAATATTACCAATCTGGGAGGTAAAGTCATTAAAGTATTAAATCATTTAGCTGCATTTAGATGGAATCAAGGCATTAGAATGTACCAGAGGCCACCAAAAGAGAGCTTGCTCTGCATTTTTTAGTGTGTGTGTGGAGGAGGCCCAGAACTCCCTGGCTGGCTATTTTTTCTATTTGGCTGCGTACTCCACGTACTTACGGAAAACACTGGAAGTGGCTCAGTACACTATATCATCCCTCCTCTCAGTAAATCTTACTCTATGTAAGGCCTCCTCCGTCTGCCAGCCCATCCAAACTCGTGTTCCCTATTCCATGTTGTGTTTTTCACACTCCCTAGGCTTAGGGGTCTCGTCAAACCGGGGCCAAGTCGACAGTGAATCGCTCGCTGACAAATTTGCATCATCAATCAAGTGTTCTTGGAAAGGGGAATCAGAGCCATTCCGGTCATAGCCAGGTTCTGAGCAGCTCTCACGCTGAGACAAAATGGGTGAGGCAAGTTACAGTATTTGTTGCGAATGTTGTTGATCCTTTGTGACTGTATGTGTATCACTATTTCAGAGGACGATGTATACGGGTCTGGTATATATACTCTGGAGAAAATATATAGCTAACTGGGAACAGCAGGGATACTTGTTGTGTACAGCACTTGCACACTGCTTCAATGCTCCTATTATATATGTACTGACAAACATAATTTCTACCTCACTAAATCTATGATGAGCACAACAGCAGTAACTGTTTATATAGGTTATTTACAGTATTTTTACAGTATTTTCCATGCCAAACACTTGAATAAAAAGGTTTATCACCCATATAGCACTACATAAAAGCTCAGATGCATGATACATACAGTACCAGTCGAAAATTTGGGCACACCTACTCATTCAGGGATTGTTTATTTATTATATATATATATATTATATATTTAGTAACCAAAAAAAGTGTTACCCAAATCAAAATACATTTGAGATTATTCGAAGTAGCCACACTTTGCCTTGATGACAACTTTGTACACTCTTGGCATTATCTCAACCAGGTTCACCTGGAATGCTTTTCCAACAGTCTTGAAGGAGTTCCACATATGCTGAGCACTTGTTGGTTGCTTTTCCTTCACTGCGGTCCAACTCTCATCCCTGACCATCTCAATTGGGTTGAGGTCAGGTGATTGTGGAGGCCAGGTCATCTGATGCAGCGCTCCCATTACTCTCCTTCTTGGTCAAATAGCCCTCACACAGCCTGGAGGTGTGTTGGGTCATTGTCCTGTTGAAAAATAAATGATAGTCCCACTAAGCGCAAACCAGATGGGATGGCGTATTGCTGCAGAATGCTGTGGTAGCCATGCTGGTTAATTGTGCCTTGAATTCTAAATAAAATCACTGACAGTGTCACCAGCAAAGCACCACCACACCTCCATGCTTCATGGTGGGAACTACACATGCAGAGATCATCCGTTCACCTACTCTGCATCTCACAAAGACACGGCGGTTGGAACCAAAAAAATCTCACATTTGGACTCAACAGGCCAAAGGACAGATTTCCACTGGTCTGATGTGCATTGCTTGTGTTTCTTAGCCCAAGCAAGTCTCTTCTTATTATTGGTGTACTTTAGTAGTGGTTTCTTTTCAGCAATTCGACCATGAAGGCCTGATTCACGCGGTCTCCTCTGAACAGTTGATGTTGATATGTGTCTATTACTTGGAACTCTGTGAAGAATTTATTTGGGCTGTAATTTCTGAGGCTGGTAATTCTAATGAACTTATCCGCTGCAGCAGGGGTAACTCTGGGTCTTCCTTTCATCATAGGGCTTGAAGGTTTTTGCGACTGCACTGTTCTGGATTGACTGACCTTCATGTCTTAAAGTAATGATGGACTGTCAGTTATCACAACAACTGATTGGCTTAAACGCATTAAGAAAGAAAGAAATTCCACAAATGAACAAGGCACACCTGTTAATTGAAATGCATTCCAGGTGACTACCTCATGAAACTGGTTGAGAGGATGCCAAGAGTGTGAAAGGCTGTCATCAAGGCAAATGGTGGCTACTTGGTTACTACATGATTCCATGTGTGTTATTTCATAGTTGAGATGTCTTCACTAAAAAGTAAAAAATAAATAAAAACCCTGGAACAAGTATGTGTCCAAACTTTTGACTGATACTGTACATATTAACAGCTATGTACACACATCTATCTATGCACCTGAACTAACGAAATCCTGTGGCATCTCTCCAGTCCAGACATCACAGTGAGAACTCAGAACACGAGAGTTTAGAGAAATGAACATACTCAAAACTACCCAGAAGTGTCTATGCAATCCCATGCTATGGAGGTGGGGTTTTGGTCTACATACATACATACATACATACATACATACATACATACATACATACATACATACATACATACATACATACATACATACATACATACATACATACNATACATACATACATACATACATACATACATACATACATACATACATACATACATACATACATACATACATACATACATACATACATACATACATAGGGGTGTATCTGATGAATCACTGTTAAAAGGATCTCTAGGCCCTAAACAGTGAGCACATCGCGGCCTGAAGCCAAGACACAACCCAGAGCCTGTCCAGGTCTACCCTAGAGAGAAATAGAGGGGAGCAGAGAGAGACACCTAGGCCATGTTAGAGTCAACGAGCCACATCACATCAGCGTCTATCAGCCTGGCTACAGGCCTGCAGAAAAGCCTCAGGCTCAGGAAGGAGATGAGAGGGAGGGGTACAATGGAGTTGCTTTAAATTCCTCAGAGCCCCACCGGGATGGAGAGATGGAGAGAGCAGGGGAAGGAGTTTAGGTATGTAGGACTCAACAGCACTGAGCAGAGCCCATAAAGCAATAGGATTCAACCCTCTCAAATCTGTAGGGACACCATTTTCTCTTAAATAACAAAAAAAAGCCTGTGCACAAATTCTGAGTGAGTGATATTAAAAAAGAATGTATGGTGTGTGTTGTTGGCCCAGCATTGATGTGAAACTTTGGTATGTGAAGATCACTCACGCACCCTGGAGGCCATTTTCTATTCCCAAGTCAGGTGAAGACACAAAACAGTAATCGGCCAGAGGAAGCCCCTAGGGCTCGAGGAATCTTCACCCTGACACTGTACAGCTCACCTCAAGCTGGGGCCAGGAGTGATGCATAACATAAAGAAATGCATWTATCTTATTCTTGAATCCTCTGACTCAAGAAAAAGAGTAAAAACTTGAGGAAGAGGACAGATACTCCACTAACGAATGTAGCCTAACTATAGGAACTTGTCATAAACAGTCCAAAACATTGTGCCCCTTACAGTGCAGTGCAAAAGTGTAATTAAATGTAGCTTGATCCAACTTCTAATTAACTGTGGTGTTCACCAAGGCAAGCCCTACTCAAACCCTGTAAGTAGTGTTAACATTACCCCACATTCAAATATAGAACAGAGCTGTGTTTTTGCAACATAGAGAAAACAGCAATTGGAACCATGCCTCCCTAGTCCTTACTTAACTGCCTGGTGTTTTCCCAACTCAGAAAGTGATAGTTTGGCACCCCCTTGTGGAATGAATTAGTAAAAATGGCCACTAATCTCCAATATTAAAACCCAATAATTCAAATGGAATTATCCATCTGTTACTTTATTATGATGACAAGGTTCCTTTATTTAACTAACTTGATTATAGCTTTCAATACGCATGTCCTTTTAAAGACAGGACTTTTGGCAGCTCTCAGTGACTTGGGAGCAAAAACAGACTATAATAATAAAGGCGTTTGAGGCAGTTTCCTGGTGCCATTTTATGGACAATGTGGGGAATATATATAATGACAGAAAGTCTGAGGAATGTTGAGAGTGACAATTAGATAAAACAGCAAAGCTGGTTGCAAGTCATCTCCACAAGTCATACTTCGCCACCATGGCCTATTTATTGCCTTATCTCTCTTATCCTACCTCATTTGCACATGCTGTATATAGATTTTTCTACTGTATTATTGATTGTATGTTTGCTTATTCCATGTGTAACTCTGTGTTGTTGTATGTGTCGAACTGCTTTGCTTTATCTTGGCCAGGTCGCAGTTGCAAATGAGAACTTGTTCTCAACTAGCCTACCTGGTTAAATAAAGGTGAAATACAAAAAATGCCAAAAAAATCTGCAATTGAAAGGGAGTGTTGTGCTAGTTACTGAGAGAAGAATGTCGATGAGTAAGTAATGAGTGGGGTCAGACAGTGTTGAGGATATTTTCTGTTTTGTATCCTCTTGCTTCCATA